>NC_073406.1:27063867-27266367 GCF_028641065.1 Leucoraja erinaceus | reverse complement strand
GAAGCCGGTTACAGAAATGGGGCCGGAAATTACCCATGAATCTGCCCATGACCGTACTATGTCTTTTTCGTCGAGTGGGCTATCTTGCTTGCTATAGGATCTTTGCATTATACTGCATCTGCCATGCATCTGCCCACTCACCCAACCTATCCAAGTCGCTCTGCAGCCTCACAGCTCGCAATGCCACCCACCTTAGTGTCATCTGCAAACTTGGAGATGTTACATTTAATTCCTTCGTCTAAATCGTTAATATATATTGTAAATAATTGGGATCCCAGCACTGAGCCTTGTGGCACCCAATAGATATAAGTTCTATTGAAGGAAACATTTTAAAATCATTACTCCCAAGGGCTAACTGACAATCCAGCACACTCCAGACTTTTGTGCTGGATTTGCAGATCTGGATTGCTGGATGGTATTTTTATTAATACCACAACAATCTGTTAATTTGCTTTTTAGATGTTGCACAATAGGATAATACAGTTCAGAGAACCCAGATGTTGAGTGGGAGACTCGAGAGAGACTACAGATTGTTTGTTGTTTCAAAATCCACAATCTGTTGGGACAATCTGAACAGGTTGATCTGTGGGAGTTGGGGTGAGCAGAGGTGGAGGAGGACCACTCTCTTGTTCTCTCCCCACACATCCTTGTCTTACTCTTTTCACTTTCCACTGGCACTGTGCAACCACAGGAGATGTAATGCTTGTTCTTGCACCATTTCCCTCACCACCATCCAGGGGCCCAAACAGCCCTACCAGGTGAGGCAAAGATTCATGCGCATCTCCTCCAACCTCTTCTACTGCATTTGCTGCTCCCAATGTGGCATCCATTATATTGGCGAGACCAAGTGCAGAGTTTCAGAGCACCTGTGTTTTGTCTGCAACAGCCATCCCATGCTCGCAGTTGCATGTCATTAATATTGTCTGTCCCAACTTATCCATGCCTCATTCTCCATCTGGGTAGTCAACAACCCAATCTCTTTTTCTTCGTTTACACCCCTCCACTGGTCCTCTTATTTTGTCCCCCTTTCCCACAACTCCTTTTTAAAAAAAAATCCCATCCTGGTTCCATTTGCCCTGTCTTTTCACCCACTGGCCCCCTCCCCTTCTTGTTCTGGATCCGTCGGCCCTTCACCCCTCCTTTAATGTTCCTATTATCACCGTCCTTGCAGCAGATTGTAGCACTGGCACCTTTGTGCTGCTGTTGCAGCTCCAGCTGTCTGCTCCATCAATCATCCATCTGCTTCTGCCTCCCAACTCAGCGCCTCCCATTCCCTAACCTGACTCCATCCGCCTGTCATCCTTCACCCACTGGCCCCACTCAATATTCCCCCTTTCTTTATGCTGCCTATCTTCCCCCTCTGCTCTGCATCCAAATGCTGAAACGGCAACAATTCCTCTCTCCTCACAAATGTGCCTCGACTACTGAGTTCCTCCAACAGATTGTTTGCTGTTGCATTTGACGGGAAGAACGGCAACCAGCAGGGAAGAGTTGGAACCAGGGTCCCTGCCAAGTGGCAGGAGAGAGTGGAGATTACAAATCATTAGGATTTTTGAATCGTCTGTAGGTTATTTGTGTTTTTTGTGTTTAAAGTTGCTGTGTTTTACCAGTACAGTGTTTCTTTTTAATCTGTATACTGGATGGGAAATTCTCAGGCCTGTTCTCTGCAATGGGCCTGAGAATGACTTGAGTGCATATTAAATTCCACCCAGCAGTCCTTGTAACTTTCTGAAGCTCTTCATTAAATGAATGGTGGTGGTGGCAGAGAGGAGTATTCATTTTTACTTCATTCTCATTAAAATAGAATTATGAACCTTTTTACTATTGCTATACCTCTGCAAGATTATTGAACACTAAAAACCAGGATCTACTTTCACAAATCACTTTTGCAGAGATCACCGATCATTTCTGTTTAGTGGGCGGCACGGTGGCGCAGCGTTAAAGTTGCTGCCTTACAGCGTCAGAGACCCGGGCTTGATCCCGACTACGGGTGCTGTCTGTATGAAGTTTGTACGTTCCCCCTGTGACCTCCGTGGATTTCCTCCAGGTGCTCCGATTTCCTCCTGCATTCCAAAGATGTACAGGTTTATAGGTTATTTGGCTTGGCATAAATGTAAATTATACCTAGTGTGTGTAGGATAGCATTAATGTGGGAGGTGGCGTATAACCTTTGGGATTACCATCGGCATGGATCAGTGTTTTTACCCTTGCACAAGGAGAAGCTATAAGCATAATATATGCACACTGCATCTGTTGTGAATTTTTTCTAAAATTGTAGCTGAGACTGGGATCAATATCCATGAGCAGCCAAAGAAGTCAGATCTGTCTTTGGAATTCAGAAAAATAAGGGATGGCCTTATTAAGACAGACAAGGTTCTAAGGAGATGGCACAGTGCTGCCTCAGTGCCAGAGACCCGGATTCAATACTGGATTTGGGTTCTGACCGTGTAGAGTTTGCATATTCTTCCTGTGTCCGCACATGTTTCTTCCAGGTGTTCTGGTTTCCTCCCACATCCTAAAGATTGTGAGAGTTGGTAGCTTAATTGACTCCGTAAAAAAAAAAAAGTTCCTGGGGTGTAGCTCAGTGGTAGAATCTGGGCAGAGTTGATGAGATTGTGTAGGATTAGTGCAGATAAATGGTTGATGGTCAGTAATGACGGTGGGCCAAAGGGCTGTTTCCATGCTATATGATCTAAGAAAGAAATGAGGGGACATGGTTACGGGGTTATATTTGTCATTTAAAACTGAGGTGCATATGGATTTTGTTTTTTTCAGAAAGTGAATGGCTGGAACACTATCCCAGTGAGTTGCAGAGGATAGGTCAATGGAGAGATTAAGCAAGGAGATAGATATGTCTTTGTAAAATAGAGACATTGAGGGATGTGAGTGTTGGGTAACGAGACCCATAGAAATAAACTCGATACTGGAGCTCGTTGCAACGTTCTATCCTAACCTGAGTTCCACAGGATTCAGAATGCTGAAGTCGTCAAACAAACTGCTGCTACGTTACTTCCCTTTGGAGGGGGTGCAGTGCACCTTGTTGGAAGAGTCGAGTTACAGTGCCATCTAGTGTCGAGCTTCTTTATTGTCCGAGAGAAAGTGAGTTCTCTGCTTGTCATTGATGCTGGTAACGACCAAGGTTTGGTCACCTTCGGTACGGCGGTTCATCAACTGTCCACCGCACATGGCTCCACTCAATAGTTCCTGTCACAATACGGAAATCTCTTAGACAACAAGCTTGGCAAACTTCCCATCAGGTGCACAATCACGACCGACCCAGCGGTCCTGCCAGTTGTCCGTCCTGCCCACCGGATTCCCCATGCCATGCGGGATTGCATACAAAAATAACAGGATGTAGACTCTGGGTGTGATTGCGCCTTTTGCGGATCCATCGGACTGGGTCTCAACCATGGTAGTAGCAACCAAAAAGAACAAGGAAGAAATACGGATTAGTATCAATCCCGAAGATTTAAACACTGCCATTAAACGACCACACTATCCCACTTCTCACATCATGTTGTGTAATGAGACCCATACACAGGAGTAATAACTCATAGTCTTTATTGTAACACTAGCGGAGGAAACATTACATGCTATTGTCTCCGTGGTCAGCATCTAGTCTGACAGTGACATTCTGTATTAATAGTCCAGGGTAGGGATGAAGATCTGGACTAGACTACATATGGAATGTGCAGCATGCATAATATGTGTGGTGGTAGATATAGTAAAGGCAGACTAATATGGTTAATCTACATTGGGGAACTTGCTCAGAAGAGGACTTCAGGCCCGGGGCAGATCAGATTTAAAGGTGGGACAGGTTTGAGTGGCCAGATTACCTTGCCTTGCTGCTTTGTTTTTGTATGTTCCTGTGCAAGCACATAAAGAATGGCTTGTTCTCTCATTGACTTCCTTCCTATCTGGCATGGACACTGCCAACCCCTGATGCTGAACCTGGGATGCGAGAGCACTAACCTATCCAGCGCATATTTTGATGGTATCAGAGGAAATCATTTTCAAACCTTGCGATTCGCATTGTGCTTTAAAGGCATCTGATTTATGATGTCTTTGCAAACTATTCATGAATTATAGTTCTGGTAGTGATTTAATCAGACCCCCAAGGGTGCTTTGTGATTACTCAATGTTGAGCCATACTGCATAAAATATGCTGAGCATGCTGGTGATCTCTTCTAAGATTAATCTGATTAATGGTTCGCATCCTTTGATTTTGACTGGATTGAAACTTGAAACTAGACTGAATGGGACCCAACGGGTCCCTGTCACACGGGAGGGCTGGTACCCGAACGCAATATTCCACCACTCACCCATAGCCCCCAACTACGCAGGCGTAGCTGACGGGTTCCCGTTGTGGCGCCAGAGATCCCCATTGTGTCGCGAGTCACGGCAACCCTCCCCAAGTGCGCCTCACCGTCCCTCTTCCTACCCCTATCTTCCTCAATTCCCCCTCATCCCCAGCATTTCCTCCCCCTCAACCTCCCTCTTTTCCCTCTCCTCCTCCCCTTCCTCACTTCCTCCCTCGCATCTCCCTCCCTCCACATCTCGCTGCTAACTGCCAGTGAAGATGGAAGAGATTTTTGTCAAATTGTTTTTTATAAAGTTTAAAATGTGAATAACTTGTAAAATATACCATCAATCTGAACGAAACCTGATTCATCACACTGACTAAAGAAATTCCTCCTCATCTCCTTCCAGAGGAGAAGTTTCACTCTGTTGCTAACTGCAGGAATCAAATTGTGCCTGTTCCCAAAACTTTGGTACATGGGAATTGTTTGCTTCTAGCACACAGCTTAATGGATATGATGAAGGTGGCAAGGGAGTTGTTTATTGTTTGAACTATAACAGGCTCTGATGCAAATATTGTTGAGTTTCCACTATAACTATGTTCCAAAATTGTAAGACATGGTGTTCTGACATTGAGGTCGGACTCTTCCAGCTGGTGGGATTTGGAGACTGAGTGTCTACCACTGTCTGAGTTTGTGTGCCCTCCCACCTTTAGACTACTCCAAGTGACATTGGTCAACTTAAGCACTGTGCTTATTTTAACAAACTCTTCATTTGGGATACATGCAGGTTAGTGGTTTGTGCTGTCCCCACCTGTTCATTTTTTTAAGGCTTCAGATGTGCTACAGGTCGTGCTTATGTACTACATTTATGCCATGGCTATCTTTATGATTAACTAGACCAAGTGCAGACCAGTTGGGTCTGTTCCCCCAACGTGCGGTTGTGGGGGGTGGGGGAGGCGGCATGCAGCGTCACACACACTAACTATCTCCCCCCCCGCACTCATGCTAATTACCTCCCTTGATATTATATTAATATTATTAATTTGCTCCTTTTACCCCATACCCACCATATCTACTGACGCATAGCCCCCAACTTGCAGTGACATCTAGAGAGGGAGGGGGAAGGGGAGGTTAGAGAGTGAGGGCAGAGAGAGAAGGGGCAGAGACAGAGAGGGGCAAGAGGGATAGGGGGGTGGAGATGAGGGAGGGTGGGTGAGGGGGAAAGGTGGGGGAGGAGAGAGAGAGGGTGAGAGTGAGGGGGAGAGAGGGTGTGCTGAGAGGGGGGCGAGGTGGGGGGAGGGGGGAGGGAAGAGGGTAGGGGGTGTGGAGGGGGGAGGGGGGGAGAGGGTGTGCTGAGAGGGGGGGCGAGGGGAGGGGGAGAGGTGGGGAGTAGGGAGGGTGGAGGGAAGGGAGTAGAGGTGTGTGGAGGGGAGGGAGGTTTAGGGGAGGGACGGTGGGGAGGGAGGGAGGAGAGGGAGAAAAGAGGGGAGAGAGGAAATGAGGGGGGGGAGGGGGAGAGGGGAGAGGGGGGGGAGGAGAGGGGGGGCTGGGGAGAGGAGGGGGACTGGGGAGAGCGGGAGAATGGGGCGAGAGAAGAGGGGAGAGAGAGGAGGAGAGAGAAAGAAAGGGAGAGAGAGACGGGGAGAGAGAGACGGGGAGAGAGAGAAAGAGAGAGGGATAGGGAGAGAGAGAAGTGGGGAGAGAGAGGAGGGGAGAGAGAGAGAGAGGGTGCCTTTTTACCCAAACCCCCCAAACAACCATTTGCAGGCAGTGCATTTTTCCTCAAACTAACCATATTTTCATTTTCAAACCACATTATGGGCACTCACAGCTGTGCAGACATTTGTTCAATGTCACTCAGAGCTCTGATTGAGGCACACCACTTGCAGAGACTGATTGAGGCACACCACTTCCTGGTTTTATAGTCCCTCCCCCTCCCTCCAGCGGGGGCAGCAGAGAGAATGGGGAATTTTGTAAAAACATTAATATCTCTGTCACTTTTCTTCGACGGGAAAAATCCTCGGCACACATACGGCGGAGGGGGGCTCTGAGCGAGGTGGCCAAAAATGACGGCCGTAGGTGGCGGCGTTCTATCGGAAGTCGCAGCACAGAAGGCCAAAACCGGTTTTAGAACAGACTTTTAGTAATATAGATAGATGGCTCATGAATTTGAACATGCACGTATCAAAATGGACAAAGATCCATGGCTTCGATCGATTGAACTGAATTATTCCATGTTGTTAGGAGCCTGTGACCTTGCTTATAGTAGTAGGCAAGTGGTAGCAAGTATTCTAACTTTACTCTACTCTAACTAATAGTTTTCATAGTTAAAGTAGAGGTCAGGTCATATCAGGGGGAGTCTGATCCCTTTAGCCACAAGGGCCACATCTAACTCCCTCTTAAATATAGCCAATAAACTGGCCTCAACTACTTTCTGTGGCAGAGAATTCCACAGATTCACCACTCTCTGTGTGAATTTTTTTTTCTCATCTCGGTCCTAAAAGACTCCCCCCCCCCCCCCCCCCCCTTATCCTTAAACTGGGACTCCTTGTTCTGGACTTCCCCAACATCGGGAACAATTTTCTTGCATCTAGCCTGTCCAACCACTTAAGAAGTTTCTATAAGATCCCCCCTCAATCTTCTAAATTCTAGCGAGTACAAGCCAAGTCTATCCAGTCTTTCTTCATATGAAAGTCCTGACATCCCAGGAAACAGTCTGGTGAACCTTCTCTGTACTCTCTCTATGGCAAGAATATCTTTCCTCAGATTAAGAGACCAAAACTGTACGCAATACTCCAGGTGTGGTCTCACCAAGACCCTGTACAACTGCAGTAGAACCTCCCTGTTCCTGTACTCAAATCCTTTTATATGTCGAAAGTATGTTAGCTTTCTTCACTATCTGCTGCACCTGCATGCCTACTTTCAATGACTGGTGTACCATGACACCCAGGTCTCATTGCATCTCCCCTTTTCCTAATTGGTCACCATTCAGTCTACTTTCCTGTTTTTGCCACCAAAGCGGATAACCTCACATTTATCCACATTATACTGCATCTGCCATGCATTTGCCCACTCACCCAGCCAATCCAAGTCACCTTGCAGCCTCCTAGCATCCTCCTCACAGCTAACACTGCCCCCCAGCTTCGTGTCATCCGCAAACTTGGAGATGTTGCATTCAATTCCCTCGTCCAAATCATTAATATATATGGTAAATAGCTGGGGTCCCAGCACTGAGCCTTGCGGTACCCCACTAGTCACTGCCTGCCATTCTGAAAAGGACCCGTTAACTCCTACTCTTTGCTTCCTGTCTGCCAGCCAGTTCTCTATCCACATCAATACTGAACTCCCAATACCATGTGCTTTAAGTTTGTATACTAATCTCTTATGTGGGACCTTGTTGAAAGCCTTCTGAAACTCCAGATATAACACATCCACTGGTTCTCCCTTATCCACTTTACTAGTTACATCCTTGAAAAATTCTATAAACATAGAAACATTGCAAATAGGTGCAGGAGTAGGCCATTCGGCCCCTAGACCTACTATAATTATTTTGATGTTCGAAGCTGGAGAAATGATCACCGTTCAGGAGGCAGCAGTTGAGATGTTTCTTAAACACAGTGGCTAGGCCCCCACCGCGTCCGGAGAGCCGAGGCGAGCTGAAAAAGTTGCAGTTATCAGGACAGTCAGTCTACCCCTCGACAGAAGGGGGAAGAGTTGTACAGTTTGATAGCCACAGAGAGGTGTCCTGTGGTGCATGATGGTGCAAACAGTCTGTTGCTGAAGGTGCTCCTCGGGTTGACCTGTGTCATGGAGGGAGGGTGAGCTGTATTGTCCAAGGTGCTCTGCAGTTTGAGGAGCATCTTCCCCTCCAAGACCATTGCCAGTGAATCCAACTCTACTCCCAGGATGGAGCCAGCCTTCCTGATGAGTTTGTTAATTGTGTTGGCATCTGCGGCTTTCGCCCTGCTACCCAAGCACACGACAGCGAAGCCGATGGCACTGCACCTTACTGCAGACCTTGAAAGGACAGGGTCTCCTCAGAAAGTACAGATGGCTCTGTCCCTTGCAGGGCCTCAGTGTTCCTGGACCAGTCCAGTTTACTTGTACTCCTTGGTAAACTGCACTTCCACACACTTGTTGGAGATTTGGGACATGGTTGTTTGTCTCCTCCTAAAAATCCACCACTAACTCCTTAGCTCCTTAACAGAAGAGCTTTCACATTTACTAAAATGCCACCATGAATTAAGTTCAAAAATATTTTCATATTAGATTATGAAATAGTTTTATAAAGGGCCTATCCCACGGCGATGTTTTTGGCCGACTGCCGGCGTCATATCAGGGTCGCCAAAGGATCTTGAACATTTCAAATCCAGCAGCGACAAGAAAAATGTTGCAACACTTTAGGAAACACCGTGCGTCAATACCGCGTCACGCCGCGTTTTTTTCGGTGACCTGATACGTCAGTCAATGATGCCGGTAGTCGCCGAAAAAATCGCCATGGGACAGGCCCTTATATGTGACATAGAAAATAGGTGCAGGAGGAAGCCATTCGGCCCTTCGAGCCAGTACTGCCATTCAATGTGAGCATTTTCAGAAGCAACAAATTGAATTACACTTTGGGTAGTTGGGAATCCTTTTGTATTCTAGCTCAGAGTTAATGTACTGGATGGACATTTGATGTCCTTGACACCTGAATAGGCAGATCTTATTAGATGTATTTCAAATGTGGGAACATATGTTGAGTGTGGATGGTCAAAAAGGATGCAGTCAGCCAAAGAGCCTGCTGTTAGCACCCTGATAGCTGGGTGAACCGGACTATACAGTGTTGCAAATGTGACCTTATCAATGTCCTGTACAGCTGTAACATGTCCCGACTCCTAATCTCAGTATCCTGACTGATAACGGTAAAGCCCCTGTCCCACGATGCGAGTTTACCCAAGAGCTCTCCCGAGTTTAAAAAAAAATCAAGCTCGTAAGTACGTAGAATGTACGTACTACGTCGGAGCTCATGGATGTTTTGTAGCGGCTCGTAATGCTTAACGGCAGGTACTCGGGAAATGCGGCAACTCGGGAAGTTTTTTTAACAGTGTGAAAAATGTCCAAGAGTAAAGAAATACTCGTGATGAAGTACCACGAGTTTGATTTTTTTTTTTAACTCGGGAGAACACTTGAGTAAGCTCACATCGTGGGTCAGGGCCTTAAGTGGAACAAATGCTAAGTTTTCCACCCTGTCTACCTATGTTGCCACTTTCTTGGAACTATGTTCAAGTTCAACTTATCATTTTATGTATTCATGTGTGTATATATATATTATAGTATATGGACACATTGATCTGTTTTGTAGTAAATGCCCACTATGTTCTGTGTGCTGAAGCAAAGCAAGAATTTCATTGTCCTATCAGGGACACATGACAATAAACTCACTTGAACTTGAGGATTGGGATGAGTTTATGCTGTTTTAGACATTAGGTGCAGGAGTAGGCCATTCGGTCCTTCGAGCCAGCACCGCCATTCAATGTGATCATGGCTGATCATCCACAATCAATATCCCGTTCCTTTTTTGTTTTTGTTGTTGGACCAGCACAACGCCTGACAGAGCCCCAATCATGTGCCATGGGTCGTATGTAGTGGAGCTTACTTGCCTTTCATGTACAACCAAACCTCTCTGTTATTGCTTGGGTTGATAGCAAATATATCAAATGCAACTGGTCTTTTCCTGTAGCTTGTTAAAAGTATTCAGCTTGCCCTGCGTGATGGAGGCTGGATTCCTTTACATTAACCAGAGATAGACGCAGAAAGCTGGAGTAACTCAACAGGACAGGCAGCATCTCTGGAGAGAAGAAATGGGTCATCTTTCAGGTCGAGACCTTCTTCAGGCAAGAGATGCGAAACATCACCCATTCCTTCTTCCCAGAAATGTTGCCTGTCCCGCTGAGTTACTCCAGCTTTTTATGTCTATCTTTGGTTTAAACCAGCATCTGCAGTTCCTTACACTTTACATTAACCATCTTCTGTATCCATTCAATGGCTCTATATGTACTCACGGTGAGTCGTGGTTCAGGTGCATACTAACCTTACCATGTGAGCAATCAGAGGAGACTGAGGAGAGGAGATAAGGTATTCAATCACAGCATGAATTTGTGGATTGGAAAGGTACAAAGTTGTAAAAAACAATACACGTGCTCTTGCACCCTCTTTAAATCGCAACTATGAGACTGGCTCTGAATGCATTTCCCATCCTCTTTTAAATGCGTTGTGCTGCAGAATGTTTACTATGTAATCTAGTCAATCCCACACTGACAGACATGGCTGCGAAAAGAGACCACCTGACGGAGCAGTCTGGTTTACCAGCGAGAGGTTATCTGAGCTCTGTGAATGTTATTTTGTGCAGTGGTGGCCAGCATTGCACCTGTTGGAATGCTTCAGTAGTAGTCATTGGTGCCTATCAGCTCTGAGGTATATTAGCCTCTGACCTTATTGACAGATGTTACTCAACCAGACTTTTATACAAAGTTACAAGCTCGATGTATATTTTGGAAATTGGCAGACAGTCTAATTTTGACTTTAATTTAAATATAGCCTTCCATGTTCTTTTCAGGATATCCAAAAGCATTTTGCAGTCAGTGGAATATCATAGGCTTTTCAGTCCATTGAGTGTAATCTGGTTTTCAAAACAAATACATTCCCCCACTTATTTCCCTGTAACCTATTCACGCACCTACCACCCACCACTGACTAGCCATCTATATTAGGGATAATGGTAGCCAATTAATCTAATAGCCAGAACATCTTTGGGATATGGGAAGAAACTGAGAACCAGTGGAAATCTGGGAAACTTAGCAAACTCTGCACAGACAGCATTTGTAGTCAGAAATGATTCCCAATTGCTGCAGTGCTGCTGTGTTGTGCCTTTGACAATAATTTTAAAATGTCATAATGCCATTTTATAATCTAACATTTAAAAAATAAAACATCTCAGCCCCTGACTTTCCATTTCTGTTTTGAGATTAATTTTCTTTTACATATTACTAAATTTCTTAAATGACACCATATATATGAGGACACTGTGGGAAGCTAGAGAAGAAATTGCAGGCCTCCTGGCTGAGATATATAAATCATCATTAGACACAGGTGAGCTGTTGGAATGCAGGAACGGGTGTACTGTTTGTCGATGTTCAGCCATGATCACATTGAATGGGGCCGAATGGCCTACTCCTGCACCTATTGTCTATGTATACAAGACTAGAGAGTGACTAATGCTGTGCCTCTATTTAAGAAGTGGTACAAGTAAAAGCGTGGGAACTATAGACCAGTGAGCCTAACATCTCATAGGCAAGGTAGTGGGGAGGATTCTTAGGGATAATATATGTGTGTGTGTGCGCGCGCTGATTAGGGATGGTGAACATGGCTGTATACATGGGAGATCATGTCTAGCAAATCTATGTTTTTTTGAAGGTGTAATCAAAAATGTTGGAAAATTGTAGACTCTGTATTTGAACTTCAGCAAGGCAATTTATTAGGCATTTGGTGACTGCTCTAGAAAGTTATATCACATAGGATCCAGGGCGAGTTAGCAGACTGGATAGAGAATTCATGGAAGGAAGCAGAGGGTGATGGTGGAAGGTTGTTTTTTGAACTGGAGGCCTGTGACTAGTGAGGTGCCTCTGGGATTGGTGCTCAACCCACTACTGTTTGTGGTTTATATATAGGATTTGGATGAAAACCTAGAAGGTATGATTAGTAAGTTTGCAGATGACACGAAAGTGAGCAAGGATTTACAAGGATGTAGCCAAGACCCGAGGCCTGAGTTATAGGGAGAGGTTGGGATTTTATTCTTTGGAGTGCAGGAGGATGAGGGATAATTTTATAGAGGTGTATAAGACCATGAGGGGAATAGAAAGTGTGAAGGAAAAAGCTTTTACCCAGAAGTAGGAAAATCAAGAATTAGTAGATGAGAGAGCAGATGAAGTTAGAGCGTGGATTGATGCTTGGGACTATGATGTTGTGGACATTGTGGAAATGTCGCTGCGGGCGGGACATGATTGGTTGTACAATGCTCCGGGATTTTGATGTTTCAGACATGATCGAGGGGAAGGCAAAAGAGTTGGAGGAATTATCCTCTGGGGAAGGGAATCGACCTGAGACGTCACCCATTCCTTCTCTCCAGAGATGCTGCCTGTCCCGCTGAGTTACTCCAGCATTTTGTGTCCACCTGGAGGAATTCTCCTACTGATCAGGGAGACCGTCACGGCAGGGCTTAGAGGAAATACTCGGCGGTTCGTCCACTCAGGTGGTATGGGCGGAGCTTAGAAATATGAACGGTACAAGCATTGTAATGGGATTGTACTATAGGCCCCCATAATAGCAAGTGGGAGATAGAGAAACATTAATGTTTTATGCGTCATTCTTAATTGTTGCTATATGTCGTGTTGTTACTTGCGAGCGGAGCACCAAGGCAAATTCCTTGTATGTGTCCATACTTGGCCAATAAACTCATTCGTTCATTCATATGTTGACAGATTACTGAAAGATGTCAAAGCAATAGGGTTGCCTTAGTTGGTTATTTTAACTTACTCAATATTGACTGAGACTAACTCGGTGCCAAAGGCTTAGACGGGGCAGTATTTGTGAGATGTATCCAAGAAGGGATCGTGAAACAGTGTGTGGATAATCCAACCCGAGAAAGGAACTTACTGGACTTGAATTGTGAATTGAGCCTGGTCAGGTGACCAGTGTTTCAGTGAAAAAAATATTTTGTGATAGTGATCATAACCCAAGTTTTGTTTTGAATAGGGAGGAGGCTGGGCCTTGCGGAAGTATATCAAATCATGAGAGTTGTAGTGAGGGTAGACAGACAGCCAACCTTGTTCCTTGGGTGGAAATGTCTCATGCTAGAGTGCTGTGAAGTGATAATTGTCTTTTAGAGGCTTTTACATAGGCATGTAAAAGCCTCCAGTTTAAATTCCATTTGGAATATTTTGGAGGACCAAGAACCAAGAACCATGTGGAAGTGCAAGGAATAGAGGATTATGGATCAATGTAAAAGCAGATAAGATCAGTTTAACAGTGTCTCGTTCGGCACAAACATTGTGGGCTGAAGAACACATTCCTGTGCTGTACTGCTCTATG
Organism: Leucoraja erinaceus; assembly: GCF_028641065.1. NCBI lineage: Eukaryota > Metazoa > Chordata > Chondrichthyes > Rajiformes > Rajidae > Leucoraja > Leucoraja erinaceus. Next base: position 27,252,937 of record NC_073406.1, on the reverse strand, counting down.
TTATCTACAGAGATCCTGAAAAATATGATATATTGCAAGTGTTGGTTGATTCTTGGCACAAGGCAGAACATTCTGCATACAAACATGGGGGCTACCATTAATGGAGGCTTACTGGATTGATTCCTGGGATAAATTGCCTCCATTGTGTGGGTGGATGCATGAAGAAAGATCAAAAATGTTTGATCTATGATCATTAGAATATATGCGAATGACGGGCGACTTTATTAATGCATAAGATTTTGAGTGGATGTTTTCACGTGTGGGTGTGTCTGGAATTTCGCAGAATAAGGGATCATCCATTTTAGATAGAGTTGAGCAGGAATTGTTTTCTTTAAAGGGTTGAATCTTTCTATCTCTACTCGAGAGTGTTGGAGGCAGTTAATGAACATAACCAAGGTGAGACTGATGGCCTCTTCGTCTACAAAGGAGTTGAGGGGTATTGGAAGAGTGAGAAAGTGGTGCTGGCTGAGATTAGTGGAACAGGCTCAAGCAGTTGACTAGCTTACTATTAGTTCCTATGTAAGGTAGGAATTGTAAAATTAATTAGGCCATGGAAAATTGTAGATAAACACAAAATGCTGGAGTAACTCAGCGGGACAGGTAGCATCTCTGGAGAGTAGTCTGAAGGGTCTCGGCCCGAAACATCACCCATTCCTTCTATCCAGAAATGTTGCCTGACCTGCTGAGTTACTCCAGCATTTTGCATCTATCTTCGGTGTAAACCACATCAGCAGTTCCTTCCTCCATATGGTAAATGGTAATAGGGCTACTAAGTTATGGACACCAGAATAGCACCAGTTTAATTTAAGTGAGTTAGATTTCTAGGACTTCCATTAACAATTTTGTGAATTGTATTCCCTTTGCCCATTGCTTTTTCTATGTGTGTGGATAACCACTGATCTTAACTAAATTCAATTAAAGATTGAAGCTTAATGGTGAGAGTTTGGCATTCTTCAGATGGCATCAGGTCTAGTTAACATGTTTGGAAAATGTATTATTTAAAATAATTCAGGATCACTTTCTCTTACAAGCGACAGCTGAGAGCTCCACAAGTGGAATTAAAATGTTTTTTTGTGTTCAGTTAGTCATAGAGTGATACAGTGTGGAAACAGGCCCTTCAGCCTAACTTGCCGACACCGGCCAACATGTCCCAGCTAAGCTAGTCCCACCTGCCCACATTTGCTCCATATTCCTCCAAACCAGTCCTACCTATCTAACTTTTTCTTAAATGTTGGGATAGTCCCAGCCTCAACTACCTCCTTTGGCACCTTGTTCCATACACACACCACCCTTTGTGTGAAAATGTTACCCCTCAGATTAAATCTTTTCCCCTGCACCTTAAACGTATGTCCTCGATTCACCTTCTCTGGGCAAGAGGCTCAGTGCATCTACCCAATCTATTCCTCATGATCTTATACACCTCTAAAAGATCACCCATTATCCTCCTGCTCTCCAAGGAATAGAATCCCAGCCTACTCAACCTCTCCCTATAGCTCAGACCCTCTAGTCCTGGCAACATCCTTGTAAATCTTCTCTACCGTTTTCTTCTTTCCTATAACACAGTGCTCTGGAGAGAAGGAACGAAGAATGGTCTTGACCCGAAACGTCACCCATTCCTTCTCTCCAGAGATGCTGCCTATCCCGCTGAGTTACTCGAGCTGTTTGTGCCTATCTTTGGCCATTATGATGCGTGAGTTCCAATAAGACTACAACTGTACATCTAAATCTGCCATTATCTTCATTTGATAATGAGGTAGTGGTTAGAAGTAGAAAGCTTGGCCACTTCAACTTTTCTCCATTCCCTAATTCAAGGTTTTGGGTAAACAGTAGAACTTTAAAAAGGTTGAGATCACACTCCTACAATTTGGCTTAGAACTATTTGTTATTAGATCAAAAACACTGATTATTTCACTGATTTAAGATCATGAGTTTAATGAACTACAGTGCATTCCAAAGGTATTCAGACCCCTTCACGAATTCCATATTTTGTTACGTTACAGCCTTTCACACAATACCCCATAATAAAAAAAGCAAAAACGGATGTTTAGAAATTTTTGCAAAGTAATTAAAAATAAATAACTGAAATATCACATTTACATAACTATTCAGCACCTTTACTCAGTCCTTTGTTGAGGCACATTTGGCAGCTACAAGCTGGCACAGTTGTATTTGGGTAATTTCTCCCATTCTTCTCTGCAGATCCTCTCAAGCTCTGTCAGATTGGATGGGGAGCGTCGATGCACAACTATTTTCAGGTCCCACCAGAGAAGTTTAATCGGGTTCAAGTCCAGGCTCTGGCTGGACCACTCAAGGACATTCACAGACTTGTCACGAAGCCACTCCTGCGTTGTCTTTGCTGTCTGCTTAGGGTCATTGTCCTGTTGAAAGGTGAACTTCTGCCCCAGTCTGAGGTCCAGAACACTCTGGAGCAGGTTTTCATCAAAGAGCTCTCTGTACTTTGCTCCGTTCATCTTTCCCTCGATCCTAACTAGTTTCCCAGTTCCTGCCGCTGAAAAACATCCCCACAGCATGATGCTGCCACCACAATGCTTCACCGTAGGTATGGTATTGGCCAGGTGATGAGCAGTGCCTGGTTTCCTCCAGATGTTACGCTTGGCATTCAGGCCAAAGAGTTCAATCTTGGTTTCATCAGACCAGAGAATCTTGTTTCTCATGGCATTTGGCAAACTCCAAGTGGGCTGTCATGTGCCTTTTACTGAGGTGTGGCTTCCGTCTGGCCACTCTACCATAAAGGCCTGATTGGTGGAGTGCTGCAGATATAGTTGTCCTTCTGGAAGGTTCTCCCATCTCCACAGAGGAACTCTGTCAGTGTGACCATCGGGTTCTTGGTCACCTCCCTGACCAAGGCCCTTCTCCCCCGATTGCTCAGTTTGGCTAGGCAGCCAAGTCTATGAAGAGTCCTGGTGGTTCCAAAGTTCTTCCATTTAAGAATAATGGAGGCCACTGTGCTCTTCGGGACCTGCAATGCTACAAAAATTGTTTTATACCCTTCCCTAGATCTGTGTCTCGACTCAATCCTGAATCGGAGGTCTACGGACAATTCCTTTGTCTTCATGGCTTGGTTTTTGCTCTGAATGTACTGTCAAATGTGGGACCTTATATAGACAGCTGTGTGCCTTTCCAAATCATGTCCAATCAATTTAATTTACCACTGGTGGACTCCAATCAAGAAACATCTCGGGGATAATCAATGCAAACAGGATGAACCTTAGCTCAATTTTGAGTGTCATAGCAAAGGGTCTAAATACTTATGTAAATGTGATATTTCAGTTATTTCTTTTTAATTACTGTCGTGGTTTCGAAACTTAAAGATGGATAAGATGACACAGACATGGAGAATTCTTCAAGAAGACGAAAGCCTTTATTTGCAAACATCGGCTGGAACATTCAGAGATGACAGATCACCTGTTTGATCTCTAACTGCTCTCCGATTCACAGAAACGAGTAGCTTTTATTTCACTCTTTCAGCCTTATCTCTGCTACACCATCTTTCATGCTGTACTCCTTTGCATCAATCTGTCTTTGATTCTAATATTTTCTGCCTCGCCACCATTAAATCCCTTAAAATTAACTTCTAACAGCTTTGTCCTGCCACCATTATGTTTCAGTTAAAGCTAATTAAAGCCAAGGCCACACACACCACATTACATTGTTACATATTGGTTTATATGTTTACACACAAAGATACAAATGTATTTATTAAGAATACAGATACACGACACAAAAGTAAAAATAAGTAACTTGTTTAGTACCTTGATTACTAGATAAATGTTAAGTGCGGCAAAACTAACAATCACGTGAGTGAGTACAATAAGCTGATTACGTAAAATAGCTGACATCGGCTGTGTATGATAGATGTCTTAATTAAGTCTTCTAGAACTTCCATATTACTTTGCAAAAATGTCTAAACAACTGTTTTTGCTTCTTCATTCTGGGGTATTGTGTGTAGATTAATGATAAAACAAATTAATTTAATCCATTTTAAAATAAGGCTGTAACAACAAAATGTGGAAAAAGTGTAGGGGTCTGAATACTTTCTGAATGGACGGTATGTGCTGGAAATTACAATTTTGCATAAAATGTTCTTTTAACTGAAATGGAGAATGTATTCCGTGTAGCCCATAGGCCTGCGCAGATTAAATTGTGGGGTCACGTGATGTCTCGTCCCTCCATTCTACACTTGCTGCAGCAATTAATGTTTATCTGTCTTGACAGCTGAGAATCACCGTCTGGTCGTTGTGCACCAAATCAGTGTCTTATATCAAGTATCCCAAAGCATGCCAGCATGGTAAGTGAAGGAACAATTTTGTTTCAAAAGACAAGAGAAGAGTTGATCTTGTAGAACTAAGGACAAATGTAATCACTTGTAGTCTGCATCTACTCCAAAATGTATTTGTATCTATTTGCTATCATTTGCAGGACATTTTCTTAACTCATTTAGTTGTGGGTTGGTAAAAAATTGTTTACTGTTATCTTTCAGGAAGGAAGTAATGGAATTATAAATGGTAGAAAAAGTAAAGAATGACGGACAACCTCCCAGAGAATCCTCGTGTGCCACACTACTTTCATAGCGAGTGGATTTGAGTAGAGGAGCAAGGAGATCCTACTGCAGTTGTAAAGGGCCCTGGTGAGACCGCACCTGGAGTATTGTGCGCAGTTTTGGTCTCCTAATTTGAGGAAGAACATTCTTGTTATTGAGGGAGTGCAGCGTAAGTTCACCAGGTTAATTCCCAGGATGGCAGGACTGACATATGATGAAAGAATGGGCTTGTATTCACTGGAATTTAGAAGGATGAAAGGTGATTGGACAGGCTAGATGCAGGTAAAATGTTCCTCATGTTGGAGGAGTCCAGAGCCAGGGGTCACAGTTTAAGAATATGGGGTTGGCCATTTCGGACTGAGATGAGGAAAACCTTTTCACCCAGAGAGTTCTAAATCTGTGGAATTCGCTGCCACTGAAGGCATGGAGGCCGATTCACTGGATGTTTTCAAGAGAGAGTTAGATTTATCTCTTAGGACTAAAGGAATCAAGGGATATAAGGAAAAAGCAGGAACAGGGTACTTTTTGGATGATCAGCCATGATCATATTGAATGGCGGTGCTGGCTCGAAGGGCTGAATGGCCTACTCCTGTACCTATTTTCTATGTTTCTACAATATAATGGGGTAGTTCTGATCAGTTGTAGCTTTTGCCACTGTGCATCTTTTTTGATCTTAGCAGGCTGCTTCTTAAGAAGATGAGTTTCCAAAGGATGAATGGCACAACAGGCTTGAGGACAGTAAGGCCATAAGTTGAAGAAATGTTCCGAACCCAAACGTCACCTATCCATGGAGTTCGAAAAACGGTCCTGACACAAAATGTCACCTCTCCAGCTTCTCCAGGGATGGTGCCTGACCAGTTGAATTACTCCAGCACTTTGTGTCTTACTCGCTGGAGAATCCTATTCATGCTAGTCCCATTTGTCCTCCGCTTGTCCCCTATCTCCCGCACAGGTTTGGATGTTAAATGGTTTGGTATGAATGTAAAATTGTCCCTAGTGTGTAGTGTTAATGTGTGGGGATCGCTGGTCGGCACGGTCTTGACGGGCTTAAGGGCCTGCTTCCAGGCTGCATCTCTAAACTAAACCAGACCTTTCCTATCAGTGTATCTATCCAAGAGTCTTTTAAATGTTGTTATTGTACCTGCCTTAACTACTTCCTTTGACATTTCATTGCATATGACATGTCAGGTTCCTATGAAACCTTTAGCCTCTCATCTTAAACCTATGCCCTCTAATTCTCTTATCCTGGTAAAAAGACTGCATTCACCCTACCTATTCCCCTATGAATTTTATACACCTCTCTGAAGATCACCAGTCAGCCCTCCTGCACTCCAAGGCTGTCCAACCTCTTCCTATATCCCATGCCCTCGAGTCATGGCAACATCCTCATAAATCTTCCCAGCTAATGGCATGTTTCCTGTTGACAATCCCTAATCAAATCCTGTATTTTCAAATGCATATATATATATATATATATAATCCCTCAGAATCCTGTCCAGTAACTTTCCTATCACAGATATTAGTCTCACCAGTCTATAGTTCCCAGATTTTATACTGTTCGCTTAAATCGAGGCACAGCATTAGCTACCCTCCAGTCATCCGGCACATCACCCATTTGTAATTATATATCTCAGCCGGGACGTGCAATTTTTCTCCAGCTTCCCACTTTGTTCTTGGATATATCTGATCTACTTCCTATGTCTTATTAAATTCAGCACCACTTTGTTTTAATACAGACTGATCTTACGACATTTTCATTAACTGTTCTAAGTTCTCCAGGACAGTAACAGCTGCCTTTTAAATCTCGCATGCTGCTCTTCCTCTTTTAATGATGGGTTCATTAAAAATGTAAGAGTCAAGAATGTTTAATTGTTATTTGTACCAACAACAGAAACATGAAATTCTATCTTGCAGCTGCATAGTAGAATACAATAGAAAATCTCATAAACAAATGTGCAATACATCAATAACCACAATGTAAGTGAAAAACACAAAGCCCTCAGTACAACCAAAGGCAGTCCTTGGAAGTCCAAAGTTAAGGTTAGGGTTGTGTAGTGTTCATTTGCGTGAAGCATTTAATTCCATGAACTCGAGAATCATTCATCCAGACTGGTTTACCAGTTTGGTAAAGAATTTGTGACATTTTGGATTAACAAACATAGTTTAAAATACCATTGTATGTTTTCTCATTGGCACATGCAGGATGTTTGCTACATAGCAATATTCTATTTTGGAACATACAACAGTACAATATAGGAACAGCATCTCTGTCCTGAAAATGATGTCAAATGAAACCAATCCCTTCTGCCTGTACATGACCCATATCCCTCCATTCCCTGCATCTTCATGTACCCATTAGAAGTATCTGAAACACTATTTGCGTATATGCCTCCACCACCACCACCTCTGGCAGCATGTTTCAGGTACCCAACATTCTGATTTTTCAAATAAATCCTGCGCTATACATCTTCTTTAATCTTTTCCCCTCATCTTAAAGAGCATCATGTAGTATTTGATCCCAGCAAAAGATTCAGACGGCTTGCCTTATCTGCGTTTCTCATTCTTTTATAAACTTTTATCAAGTCTCCCATCTGTCTCTGACGCCTCCAGAGAAAACAAAACAAGTTTGTCGAGCCTCACTTTATAACTACTATCCCCTAATCCTAGCAGCATTCTGGTAAACATCTTTGGCATCCTGTCCAAGGCTTCCACATTCTCACTAACATGGGGTGACCAGAACCACACATGCTACTCCATATGTGGCCTAAACAGGGTTTTATAAAACGGCAATATCTTCCTATAATTTCCTCGATTATCCCTGTTTCCCTTCTTGTTCCCATTGGCCACTCTCCAGTGCTCTGAGACTTCACCTGTGGCTAGAGAGTATACAAAGATCTTCATCATGGCCTCAGCAATCTCCTCCTGCTTCTCTTAATAACCCGGGAGATCCCATCAGACCCTGGGGATTTATCCACCTTGATGCTCTTCAAGAGGCCCAACACCTCTTTGTTCTTGATCTCAAAATGCTCCAGTATAGTAATATACGCCACATTGGTCTCATCAACCTCTGTTCTGCTTCTGGGTGATTACCAATGCAAGGTAGCAATTTTGTACCCTGCCTACCCCTCCCCTGACTCCAAGAATAGGCCCCCTCCTTTATCATGAGTGGCCCAATACTCGCCCTAGTTATTCTCTTTTTTAATGTATGTATAACATCCCTTGGGATTCTCTTTATTCTGACTTTTCAATGGCATTTCATGACGTCATCTGACTTCTAATTTCCTGCTTGAATTCCTTCCTGCTTTTCCTTGAAGGTCCTGTCTGATTTCATGTTCCTTGCATATGCTTCCTTTTTCTTTTTGACTAAATTTACAACCCCGCTGGTCATCCAAGGCTCCTTTGTCTTGCCATCCTTGTGTCCCCCTTCCTTACGGAATGTGCCCATCCTAAGGTCCTGTTCCGTGTTTTTTACACAGAGAGTGGTGAATCTCTGGAATTCTCTGCCACATAATGTAGTTGAGGCCAGTTCATTGGCTATATTTAAGAGGGAGTTAGATCTGGCCCTTGTGGCTAAAGGTATCAGGGGGTATGGAGAGAAAGCAGGTACAGGATACTGAGTTGGATGATCAGCCATGATCATATTGAATGGCGGTGCAGGCTCGAAGGGCCGAATGGCCTACTCCTGCACCTATTTTCTATGTTTCTATGTGTGCTAAAGATAACATTAGAAGCTCTTTTCAAGGGTGTTATTCAAAGTTCAATTCCATCAAGGAGCATTAGTACGACATGAGGGGATATGGGGAGAAGGCAGGAATGATTGTGGATGATCAGCCATGATCACATTGAATGGCGGTGCTGGCTCGAAGGGCCAATACTCTTGCACCTATTGTCTATAACATCAATGTCGGTAATTAATTGTATTTTAGGGATATAACATATCTATCTATATACTTTTAAAGCTGTGTGTATGTGATTTTGCTTGTGAAACGTATCTCCTCGAAAACCAGATCCGAAATGAGGACATTTTTACATATTTCAGTAGAGATTTTCATTGTGATTTTACAAATCCACTTTGGTACATTATTTTCCCAACTTTTTTATTAAAATTGTTGACCAATCTGACCTTTTTTTAAAATCGGACCGCTGCCCAGCTGCTGACGTTACAATAACAGTGAAATGTTTACCTTCTAGTAGAAATTTTCCTTATGATTTCAAAAAACCAATCCTCTATAAATTTGGTCCATTATTTCCCGAGATATTTACTAAAATTTATCACCAAACTGCCATTTACAAAAAAAAAAAAAAGATTGCCCAGCTGCTGACCCCACAAAGCCTTTCCTCATGTTTCCCCCCCCCCCCCCGCCGCTTTGGATTAATGCAGCTGCTGTCAACGCACATGCGCAGTTTTCCACGAGGTACGTTAGCCCTGTGGCCGCGACCCAAACCTCTTTAACGCTGGCAGAAGCTTTTGGCAGTCCTCAGCAAAGAGCCTATAGTTCGTTATAGGATCTTTGGTCCTTGGATCGCTCCGGGCTCTCTCGGGCCCCGCCCCACCCCACTCCTCTGTCTCGCTCTCTCCCTCTCTCTCTCCCTCTCTCCCCCCCTCTCTCCCCCCCTCTCTCTCCCTCTCTCTCTCCCCCCCCTCTCTCTCTCCCCCCTCTCTCTCTCCCCCCTCTCCTCTCCTCTCCTCTCTCTCCCCCCTCTCTCTCTCCCACCCAGCCCCTCCTCTCTCTCTCCACACCCCCCCTCTCTCTCTCTCTCCACCCCTGTCTCCCCCCCCCCCCCCCCCCCCCATGTGTGTGGGGGGTGGTTAGTGTGTGTGTGATGCCACAGCTCCCGCCTCCCAACCGCGTGTTGTGGGAACGGGACCCAATGGGTCCCCCTTGGTCGAGTAATTTCTGTAGATCTGTGAACATCCAGTATTCTGCATTAATTAGTTGTGCATGATTTCAGGGATGGACTTCACCAAGGATGGCTGCTACATGGCACTGGCAGAGAGACGGGACTGTAAGGATTACATCAGTATCTTTGTGTGCAGTGAGCTGCAGCTGCTACGGGTAATGACCCTTGTTTATCAAAGTACACACATTGTTTCTTGCTGAGAGTGGTGTGACCCAGTGCTCATCTTTACACTGACTGCACTTCTGGAACCCATCCTTTAAAATTGTGACCGGTTTGTGCAAGTAAAATTTCACTGATAAAATATCTTTCCAAGTGCAAAATCATTTGTTTGCCAGTAAGCGTTTGTAGTGCTCAAAAATAGGATCACGACCTGAAACATCACCTATCCATGTACACTCGAGATGCTGCCTGACCTGTTAAATTACTCCAGCATTTGTCTTTCTTTGGTAAATCATCATCTGCAGTTCCTTGTTATTACATTATAGCATTTTAGAATGTTTTTCTCCCAATTCCCCTCATTTTCAGCTAACGCAGATTCCGTGGAATTTAATTGTGCATAAGGGAGTGATGCTGCTGTTTCAGTTGCTCCAAATCAGGGCTGGGGAACCTGCCGCCTTCTAGGCCACTACGTGCGGCCTTTTGAATGAATCCAAATTTTGTAGAACAAATCCTTTTATTTTTATTAATATGTTTTTGCTCGTCTTTTATTATTTTTATTTTAATCTTAAAATGAACGTATTTAAAATACCAAAGAGTAAAAGAAGATTCAACAAAATAATCCTCCCCGACTGACGGCCACAATTAAAACATTAGTAAGTCATGAGGGCTTTTTTAACAAAATAATGTACATTTTGAAGCATATCTGATTGAAGTATCTTGGATGCGGCCTTATTAGATTACAGCTAACTTAATGCGGCATTCCACCATGAAAAGATTCCCCACCTCTGCTCCAAATAAATCAACTGGCAATAGACACAAAAAGCTGGAGTAACTCAGCGGGACAGGCAGCATATCTGGAGAGAAGGAATGGGTGACGTTTCGGGTCGACACCTTTCAAATTGTATAGTGGCGTGGGAAATTTCTCATTTCTTTCTGCAAGCCATCAGAATTTCATTATTCCCCACACTAAAACAGATGAACTTAGAATGGCCCAGGTTTTTCTTCCTCCATTAAGATATATTGGATTTAAACCCATGCCAGAAGAGAAAGATATTCTATAAGCAGGTTGCATAATATAGAATTATGCCTTTAGTTAAAAATAACTCTAAGTATAATTGCAATTTATTTGTCTACATTACTATACGATGATGCAACTATCGCACAATCCTGGGATCTGAATGTAATGTTAGTCTAGTGTTACCTTCTCACATTTCTGTAAATGTCATTGGATTGGATTTTTAAAGTATGATTTTTGTGAAATTAAAGTACTAAATGTTTTCTTTTAATCATTAAACTTTCATATGTAATCTGTTCAGCATTTTGAAACGGAGACTCAGGATCTAGCTGGTATTGAATTTTCACCCAATGGCTGTGTTCTGGCAGTCTGGGATTCCTGTTTGGAGGTGAGTAATTGCTCTGATAAAAGAATATTGCATCATGAAAGATTCCTGTCCTTAACAATATTACATTACTTGGAGTAAATTTGGCATGTCTGCCAGTCAACACGCCACGGTTTATAACAATATTTATTTCCAACATATTTCCAAGTCCAAGGCGTAGCTATGGGCACTGGCATGGGCCCAAACGGTGCCTGCCACTTTGTAGAGTATGTCCAACAATCACTGTTCCAGGCGTACGTACACTGGCCCTATCCCCGAACTCAACCTCCGCTACATTGACGACTGCATCGGTGCTACCTCCTACACTCACTGACCTTCAACTTCACGACTAATTTCCTTTCTGCACTCAAATTCACTTGGACCATCTCCGACATCTCCATACCGTTTCTAGATCTCACCGTCTCCATCACAGGAGACAGACTATTGACTGACATCTATCACAAACCCACCGACTCCCATAGCTATCTAGACTACACTTCTTCCCACCGTGATTTGTGTAAAGACTCTATCCCTTACTCTCAATTCCTTCGTCTGTGCCGCATCTGCGCGCAGGATGAGGTTTTCCACACCTAGCCAACGGAGATGTCCTCATTCTTTAGGGAACGGGGATCCCTCTTCCATTATAGATGAGGCTTTCTCTAGGGTTTCCTCAATATCCTGAACCTCCGCTCTTGCTCCCCCTCCATCCCATTCGTAACAAGGACAGAGTCTCCCTTGACCTTCCACCCCATCAGCTGTCACATTCAGCATATAATCCTCCAACATTTTCGCCACCTCCAACGGGATCCCACTACTGGCCACATCTTCCCATCTCCACTCCCTTCCGCAGAGATCGTTCCCTCCGCAACTCCCTGGTCAACCCTTCCCACCCAAACCACCTCCTCCCCAGCTACTTTCCCCTGCAACGGCAGGAGATGCAACACCTGTCCCTTTACCTCCCCCCTCGACTCCATCCAAGGACCTCCACAGTCTTTTTAGGCGAGGCAGATGTTCACTTGCACCTCCCCCAACCTCACTCACTGTATCCGCTGTTCCAGGTGTCAACTCCTATATGTCGGCAGAGCGCAGGCTCTGCAATCCTTTCGCTGAACACCTCAGCTCAGTCCGCCTTAACCTACCTGATCTCCCGGTTGCTCAGCACATTAACTTCCCCTCCCCTTCCCAATCTGACCTTTCTGTCCTGGGCCTCCTCCATTGTCAGTGAGGCCCAGTGCAAATTGGAGGAATGGCACCTCATATTTCGCTTGGGTAGCTTACAGCGGTATGAACATTGACTTCTCTAACTTCAAGTAGCCCTTGCTTTCCCTCCCTCCCCATCCCCTCCCCTTCCCCAGTTCTCCGACTACATTTTATTGCTGTACCGCCTACTCCCCTGACATCAGTCTGAAGAAAGGTCTCGACCTGAAACGTCACCCATTCCTTCTCTCCAGAGATGCTGCCTGTCCTGCTGAGTTACATTTTGTGTTTACCTATGATTTATAACATGTAGAATTCTTAACCATTTGTTAGAATAGAATAGAGAATTTCAAATTTCAAATAACATGAACATATGTAGATGTAACTAAAGTTCAATGTCTTCAAATATCAGCACTGATAACATCTGAACGATAAGGTTAAGATCCCAACTCCATATTTTATATGTAAGAAAGAACTGCAGATGCTGGTTTAAATCGAAGGTAGACACAATGCTGGAGTAACTCAGCAGGTGAGGCAACATCTCTGGAAAGAAGGAATGGACGGTTCGGGTCGAGACTATTCTTCAGACTGATGTCAGGGGAGTGGGCGGGACAATTTTTGTCTGTTAATTGGCCTCTGTATATTGCCCCTCCTGTGTAGGAGGTGGATGCAAAAATGAGACGAGAACTATTGTGAACAGGTGAACGATGGTCAGCATGGACTTAGTGGGCACAAAGGCCTGATTCCATGCTGCTTCTTTCAATCCATTCCATTAATGCCTTAAATTCTAAATCACTTTTAAAATATACATTTGCTTAATAATGCAATTTTTTAAAATTGTCTGTTTCCCACATTTCCCATGATACGTAACTTTCAAAATATTACATTGGTCACAAAATATTTTGAATATGCTGAAGATGTGAAATGTGGCAGTTGGAAAGTGTAGGATTAGTAGAAAGAATACAGATTTATTAATATTCCTCTCTGGTGTTCTCATATTTCACATGGAATTCCTTATTTTGAAATACTAATATTCCTTATTTTGGTATATAAAATTGTTTTTTTTCTCCTCCACCACCCCACAATGCATTTTCCTCATCCCTCAATACTGAGTAAACTTTTGTTGCTTCCAGTATAAAGTACTCCTGTACTCATTGGATGGGCGCTTGCTATCCACCTACAGTGCATACGAGTGGTCTCTTGGTGTGAAATCTGTTGCATGGAGTCCAAGCAGTCAGTTTCTGGCTATTGGCAGCTACGATGAAAAGGTAAGAGATGTGAGATCAATCAGTGAAATTAATAACCAACGAATCTTGCCAGAAATGCATGAAAATAAGCGATAGAGAATGTAACAAATAATTTCAGAACTCTTTGCATACAGTAACTGCCATTTGCACCATTTAATGTAACAAAATCACCAAGAGACTTCACACAAATGTAATAAGACAGACATTGATGTAAAATCTAAGATATAATTTGGTAGCTTTAGGAAGCACGACTGAAAACGGGGACAGAGGTGTGATATTTGCAAAGCCAGAGAGAGAGAGAGAGAAATTTAAGGAGGAAATTCTAGAACATGACTTGATTATAGTGGGGAGTCATAGTCAAAACTTGCACAAAGGAACAAATTGAAGCAGAAACATCCAGTAACATAGAAAAATAGGTGCAGGAGTAGACCATTCGTCCAGCACTCCATTCAATATGATCATGGCTGATCATGTAAAATCAGTACCCCGTTCTTGCGTTTTCCTCATATCCCTTGATTCCTTTAGTCCTAAGAGCTAAATCTAACTTTCTCTTGAAACTATCCAGTGAATTGGCCTTCACTGCCTTCTGTGGCAGAGGATTCCACAGATTCACAACTCTCTGGATGAAGAGATTTTTCCTCATCTCAGTCCTAAATGGCCTACCCCTAGTTCTGGACTCCCCCAACATCGGGAACATTTTTCCTGCATCTAGCCTGTCCAATCCTTTAATAATTTTCTATGTTTCTATAAAATCCCCACACATCCACCTGGAGGGAGTTTGAATGAAAAACTAGAATGAGTGTATTTAAGACTCCTCTTATGTTATCAAGATAACATGCTAACACCTGTTAGCAACACCTCAGATTTATGCTGGAGACAATGCGGGAAGATTGGTGATCATACCCATATTTCTTTAGATTGCCCCAAATTGTATCGATAATTGGAGAGACATTCAGGTGAATATTAAGTTAATTTTGAAGGTGGATTTACCTCTGGAGCCGGCATGCTTCATACTAGGAGATACTCCAGCAATGATAGATACCATAAATCAGACATACTTGCTTGGGGTGTTGCTGTTGATTGCAAAGAAGATGATTATAGTGTCATGGAGAAATGTAAAGCCACCAAATGTTCAACAATGGAGGGAAAGATTGAAAAGTGTATATTTTATGGAAAGTATAACAGCTAAACTCCAGTTAAGGACCGATGCTTTCAACATTATGCGGGCACCGGTATACAACTGTCAAGATTGATTAAGGAAACGATTTGATGAGCTTGCTTGGGTGCCGGTGAATCTGATGCTTCTATGACAGAACGCTAAGATGAATTGATGTGATGCTGATAAATGCTAAGTGATTTGTATATCTTGTTTGTATATGTGCACTTTGTCTTGTTAATAAATGTTGAGTGCAAAAAAATCAAATAAATAAATAATGATAATAATAGCGGAGTCAGGGGATATGGAGCGAAGACAGGAACGAGGGTACTGATTTGGGATGATCAGCCATGATCACATTGAATGGCGGTGCTGGCTCGAAGGGCCAAATGGCCTCCTCCTGCACCTATTGTCTATTGGAACCTTTTGGCATTAATCATTGTAAATTTATTTTGTCTGAATTTTGTTGTTGGAAGAAATTTTAATTGGAATGATCTACCCCTAATTAGGTAAGAATTTTAAGCCATGTGACCTGGAGAAAGATTGTGGAATTGGAACATCTCCCAACCATCAAAGATTCTAAAAGTGTAAGTACGAGTCACTGTTCTTAAATAAACTTACATAGACCAATACACACAAGAGCAGGCCTCTACGGCCCACAATGTTTGCACTGAACAATAAGCCAAGTTAAACTCATCTCATTTGCCTGTTTAGGATCCATATCCCTCTATTCCATGCAGTTCCATGTGCCTATCTAAAATCCTCGTAAACGCCCCTATCACATCTTCCTCCACCCTTGCCAATTTGTTCCACGTCCCCACCACTGTTTTAAAAAGAAAACTGCTCTCGAACATCTCAGTTAAACTTTCCCCTCTCACCTTTATAGCTCTGCCCTCTGGTGTTGGACACTTTCGCCCTGTGGAAAAAGGTTCTGGCTGTCTACCCTATCTATGTCTCTCATACTTTATGACTTCCATCAAGGCTCTAATGTTTCAGTCCTGAAACCCTATAATCCAGGTATAATTCTGGTAAACCACCTCTGCACCCGTTCCAAAGCCTCCACATCCTTCCTGTAATGGGGAGACCAGAACTGCACACAATATTCCAAATGTGGCCCAAGCAGTCTGGTGGAGCTGCTTCATGACTTCCTGACACATGGTGATCACATTTCACTGTGCCATCTGTCACATGTGACAAATAAATATATCTGTATCTTGTACCTACTCAATGCTCCTAGCAATGAAGGAAAGCATATCATACGCCTTCTTTGCCACTCTACCTGTGCTGCCACCTTCAGTGAGCTATGAACTTGGGCTCCAAGATTCCTCAGCACATCAATGCTGTTAAAGATCTTACCGTTAACTGTACCCTCTCCCCTTACATTCAACCTCCCAAAGTGCAACACCTCACACTTGCTTGGGTTAAACTCCCTCTGCCATTTCTCCACCCATTTCTGCAGCTGATCTATATCAAGCTGCATCTTCAGAAGTCTTCTTCCCTGTGTACAACTCCTCCAATTTGGCGATAAACTTAATCACCAATCCATCTATTTTTCATCTGGTCATTTATATATGTCACAAACAACACAGAACCCTGCGGAATTCCACTGGTCAAAGATCCACCAAAAAATGACATTGATCTCATTGATAATGCAGTGTAGTCCACTGAATAAATGAGTGGCAGTCTCCTAGAGAGCGGCAGTGAGGGAGCGGCCTTGTGAGTCTTCGGAGAGGAGGCTACGCATAAAGCTCGAGAGGACGGAACACGGTGAATACATGTTGGGGCAGAATGTGGGAGCCTAGCCCAGATGGAGCCTCCGGCTGCTACAACTGTGGCAAGTGCGTCCAGCTTCAGCTCCTAAAGGACCATGTTGGGGCACTGGATGACCTCGGGGCCATCCGGGAAAACGATAGTTTCCTGGACACGACTTAGTGAGGTAATCACGCCGAGGATACGGGAAGAACCAAGGTTTGTAACGGAGAGAAAGGGTGGAAATTGTGGAGTGCAGAAGACCCAGGTGGCTGTGCCTAATTAACATGGGTATGCCCTCTTGGGAACTGTCCGGGGAGACAATGTTTCCAGTCCGGGTGGTGGACACGTCGGTGGCTCCAATCCTGGAGATTGGACTTGACCGGCGAGACCAATGTCGGTCAGAGCCCTAGTGGTGGGTGACTCCATTGTCCGAGGAGCGGACAGGAGATTCTGTGATGGCAGACGAGATGCGAGGATGGTCTGTTGACTCCCTGGTGCCAGGGTTCAGGATGTCACGAGCCAAATTCTGAACATCCTCGGGAGAGAAGGTGAACAGCCAGCAGTAGTTGTACACATAGGCACAAACAACATCGGGAAGAAGAGGAAGGAGGTTCTCCAACATGAGTTCAGAGAGTTGTGAAGAAGACGGAAATGCCAGACCTCTAGGGTGGTTATCTCTGGATTGCTTCCAGTACATTGTGCTAAGCGTCAAGTTGGGAAAAGGGGAAGTACAACGGGATCTGGGGATCCTTGTTCATCAGTCTATGAAAGTAAGCATGCAGGTACAGCAGGCAGTGCAGAAAGCGAATGGCAGGTTGGCCTTTATAACAAGAGGAATAGATTATAGGAGCAAAGAGGTCCTTCTGCAGCTGTACAGAGCCCTAGTGAGACCACACTTGGAGTATTGTGTGCAGTTTTGGTCCCCTAATTTGAGGAAATAGATTATTTCTATTGAGGGAGTGCAACGTAGGCTTACAAAGTTAATTCCCGGGATGGCGGGACTGTCATATGCTGAGAGAATGGAGCAGCTGGGCTTGTACACTCCGATGTTCCCGATGTTGGGGGAGTCCAGAACCAGTGGCCACAGTTTAAGAATAAGGAGAAAGCCATTTAAAACGGAGACAAGGAAACACAGAGAGTTGTGAGTCTGTGGAATTCTCTGCCTCGGAGGGTGGTGGAGGCAGGTTCTCTGGATGCTTTCAAGAGAGAGCTAGATAGGGCTCTTAAAAATAGCTGAGTCAGGGGATATGGGGAGAAGGCAGGAACGGACTACTGATTGGGGATGATCAGCCATGATCACATTGAATGGCGGTGCTGGCTCGAAGGGCCGATTGATCTACTCCTGCACCCATTGTCTATTGTCAAGATTCTCAGTTAAATCAGAATGGCAGTCACAGAGCATATATAGGAGAAATATTGGTTCCTGCTTCTACAACTGAGATTTCCTTCCAACATTAAGAAATTAGATTTGATTTCCTTTGGTTCGTAGCAGGAAGACCGATTCATCCTTGGATTCATCATTGGAGAAAAGTTATGATTTTATGGATTTTGAAAAGATAGACACTAATTGTTCCAAAAAGTATGGGAGATGCTACTTTAAACCTCCCATTCCAAGTGAAACTATAAGAATTCTAATGATTAAATTAACCAAGAACGATTTTGGTACAAAAGTAGATCATTTGGAAACTTGGCCTGTACTTTAGCAGTGGAATACTATATCCTGCAATTTACATGGACATGGCAGTCTCTAGTACCCCAACTATCTAGGTAGCCCATGTATATGTTTGTATCTTCTCTTGGTTATCTTTAGCTGCAGGCAGGGAAAGCCAGCATTAGAAATATTCATTGCTGTAGAGTCTCTAACTCTTTCCTCTCTATTTACAGGTTATCTACAAGGAGGTTGAAAGTCGGCCAGACATTGGCAGTGGTGTTTTGTCTTTACCCCCCCTCATAACTGGAGCAAGTTCCTTGTTCAGCACAGAAAGTAAATGTAAGTAATGCGTGAAAGAACTCTAGATACTTTCTTACTCTCGCCCTGGCGCTATTATCCACGCAGCGTTAATCATTGCTGTCCACTCTCTCTGAAAGGAAATTGGTAGGAATCTTTCAGGATAGCCTAGTTTGATTAACGCAAGAGATCTCGTAGTTGTGTAGATCCAGCCTTATCTGCAGGGCTGCCAACATTGGGTGAGAGTTGAGAGTGAGAAATTGCAAGGGAACGTAATGACCGAGGGGGGTTTCCCCCCTTCCACGGTAGGGAGCTTTAGCATTTTTCAGCTAGAAATTGTGCAATCTGGTGCATACTGTAGCGAATCTTTTAACTTACACTTGAATGCAACATTTATGCGTTAAATTGGGTTAGGTATGAATAAGGATAGGCTAAATTACATTCCTAATTACATTCCACGATAGAGCCAGGCTCTGATCAACAGGTGCAGCACATGAATGACTATTAATTTATGGAAGTCAGATTATATTCATGCTGTTATGCATATATATATATATCATCATATCTATCTATATATAAAACTCAAATCCGTCCGTCCGCCTGCAGTACGGATCCCTTCCTGCCTTTCGATTCGTGCCCGATACTCGCAGATGTCCAATCGGAATGGCCGATGCTCGCAGATGTCCAATCGGAATGGATTCATTTGCATGTACGGCTGCCGGCTGCATTTCTTCCTTTGATTCATTGCCACGCCCAATCCAGACGCTCAATCTCCGAGATATTTTCCATTTCGGTAGAGATTTCGCTTTTCTTTCTAAGTATCCGCTCCTCATTTCATTTTGTCGTGTTGAAGTACATGTTTTTAATCAAATCCTTCTCCCCCCGCCCCCCCACACCCAAGTATTTCAAAAATAAACAGGCTTCTCCATTTACATGTCAGCTTCCAACACACTTCGAAACAAAGTTGCAAGAGAGGAACACTGAACTTTTCACTGCTGCAGCAGGCAGGGGAGGGCTGCAATCTTACATTTGGGAACGGGCTCAGTTCCAATGGAGGAGACGGGTGCATGGTGGAATATTGGGTTGGGGGATCACACCATTGGGGGAGCAGACCCAACGGGTCTGCACTTGGTCTAGTTAATATATAAAACTCAAATCGGTCCGCCTGCAGTACGGATCCCTTCCTGCCTTTTGATTTGTTCCCGTCGTGTGATGTCACAATGCCCAATGCTCGCAGATGTCCAATCGGGATGGATCCATTTACATATGCCTTTGCACCAGCCCCAGCCCCTGGTGTCCCTGTCATCGTGTGATGTCACAATGCCCAAAGGCATTATTGCCATAGAGGGAGTACAGAGACGGTTCACCAGACTGACTCCTGGGATGGCAGGACTTTCATATGAAGAAAGACTGGATAAACTCGGCTTGTACTAGCTAGAATTTAGAAGATTGAGGGGTGATCTTATAGAATCTTATGTTTCTATGTTTCCCTCTCCTCACCCCTCTCCCACCCATCCCTCTCTCCCCCACCCCCTTCACTCTCTACCCCACCCCCTTCCCTCTCCCCCCCCCCCCCTTCCCCTATCCCTCTGTCCCTCTTCCATCACTCCCGCTACCCCTCTCCACCCTTCCCACTCTTCCACTTCTCTCCCCCTTCCCCTCCACTCTCCCTCCCGACTCTTTCCCCTCTTTCTAATCTGAATGGAGCTGTGTATTGCATGCTCATCAATTGAAATTATCAACAATAGGATTTAAAGTTTTGGAGTTATGCTGCAAGCAAACAGGGCCTTCGGCTGAACTTGCTTATGGCAACCAAGTTGCCCCGTTTACCCATATCCTACCTACCTGCATCTGGTTCATCTATCTATCTATCTATCTATATAGTTGCAAGCCGGGAACACTGAACTTTTCACTGCTGCAGCAGGCAGGTATTTTTTTTTAAAGAGGCAGGGCAGTGCTATAATCTTAATTTTCAGAACGGCTTCAGTTCCATTGGAGGAGACGGGTGCATGGTGGAATATTGGGTTGGGGGATCACACCATTGGGGAAGCAGACCCAACGGGTCTGCACTTGGTCTAGTATATATATAAAACACAGAGAAACAAGGTAAGAGTCGGACTTCCATCACTGTTCTGCACAAATAAATCAATAAATTGAATAGAGAAACAAGACGGAAATAATGCCACATATTCAATCATATATGGTTCAATGAAATTAAGATATATATATGAAAACAGGCCCTTCAGCCCACCAAGTCCACACCGACCAGCAATCTATCATACACCAGTTCCATCCATTACGTCAGGGAAAATTTGCAGAAGCCAATTAACCTACAAACTGGCACTTCTTTTGGATATGGGAGAAACTGTAATATCCAGAGAAAACCCATGTGGTAATAAGGCAACAACCCTACTGCTGTGCCACCGTGCCACCCCATTAAATGATTTTTTCTGTAATATATTTATTATCGTGTCACGTCAATAAGTCATCTCCAGTCATTGTGTTTTATGGCTGGTTTTCAACCTCTTCAGTCTGAAGGTCTCAACCCGAAACATTACCCATTCTCATCCTTCTAAACTCCAGAGTGTACAATCCCAGCTGCTCCATTCTCTCAGCATAAGACAGTCCCGCCATCCCGAGAATTAACCTTGTAAACCTACACACAATACTCCAGGTGTGGTCTCACTAGGGCTCTCTGTTCAACTGTAGAAGGACCTCTTTGCTCCTATATTCAATCCCCCTTGTTATAAAGACCAACATGCCATTCGATTTCTTCACTGCCTGCTGTACCTGCATGCTTAGTTTCACAGACTGATGTACAAAGACCCCCAGATCCCGTTGTACTTCCTCTTTTCCCAACTTGACGCCATTTAGATAGTAACCTGCCTTCCTGTTTTTTATACCAAAGTGGATAACCTCACATTTATCCATATTAAACCACATCTGCCATGCATCTGCCCACTCCCCCAACCTGTCCAAGTCACCCTGCATTCTCATAGCATCCTCCTCACAGTTCACAATGCCACCCAGCTTTGTATCATCTGCAAATTTACAGAGGTCCTATTCGCAAAATATTATTCACCTCAACTGAGTTTTTTCTTCACCTCCGTTGCTGCAGAGAATACAATCGCAGTTATCAAATCTTTCTTCAAAATGAAAAAAAAAATCCTGCCCTGCCAACATCTTCATAAATCGCCCCTGGATCCTCTCCAGAGCAATTGCACCCTTTCTACAATGTGTCATAGTCTTACAGCATGGAATCAGGCTCTTCATCCCAACTTGTTCATGCAGATCAAGATACCCCATCTAAACTAGTCCCATTTATCCGCATTTGGCCCATAGCCCTTCAAACCTTGTGTGTGTGTGTGTGAGAGTGTGTGGCAGTGAAGCGGCGACAACATCCAGAGTGAGCAGAGACTTGGCAATGCTCGGGGAGCGTTTCCCTCCCCTCCCGGGAATGCAGGCCGGCCCTGGTGCTCCTTGACAAGCAAGTGTCCGGGGGAGGTGAGGGTCAGTGACCTGGGGGTCAGGCATCGGAGCGGTGCCTTAGCCCGAGATTCATCCTCGCAGCTCCGGATGCGGCACCGACGGCCCCCCACTCACCCGGTCCACTCCTGGCTCCGGGCCGGGATTAAAACTCCATGGGGTGTGGACAGAGCGGCCGACGGACCAGCACCTGCATATTTTTGAGCGTGAGAAATTTGTGATCAGTGTGAGAGCGTGAAAATTTTGTGAAATGTGTGAGGCTCACGCTCAATGCGTGAGATTTGGCAGCCCTGCTAATAATGCAAACATTTTATGCAAGTTCCAATTGTTTGGACAAAAATCACTTATTACTGCTTTATAACAGTTAAGTTACTTTAAGACCATTTCAGAAATTATGGCAGTCAACTAACAATCAACAAACAAATTAAAGCAAACTTAAAAAAAAATAACATGTTCCCTTTCCTAACTCTACCTCATAAGTAATTTAACGCTGTTAACAGAGCAAAGGGATATTAATCTCAAAAATCAAAATGGGGAAAGTGGGGGAAATTTTGCTTAAATGGTAATTCTAAGCCCATTCAGATCTGCATAGAGTCAGAGTTATACAACATGTACGTGGCTTGCCCAATTTGTCCATAATGATCAAGTTGGCATTCTGCATGGCCCGGGACTGGCTGCCGTTCCCAGATCTGCTCGCGTCCCAGGGACTGGCTGCCGTTCCCAGATCTGCTCGCGTCCCAGGGACTGGCTGCAGTTCCCAGATCTGCTCGCGTCCCAGGGACTGGCTGTCGTTCCCAGATCTGCTCGCGTCCCAGGGACTGGCTGCCGTTCCCAGATCTGCTCGCGTCCCAGGGACTGGCTGTCGTTCCCAGATCTGCTCGCGTCCCAGGGACTGGCTGCCGTTCCCAGATCTGCTCGCGTCCCAGGGACTGGCTGCCGTTCCCAGATCTGCTCGTGTCCCAGGGACTGGCTGCCGTTCTCAGGTCGGCTCGCCTGGCCCGACCCCGCGAAAACAAATTGAAAATAAAAACTTGTTTTTTCGGGTTACGGGCCGGATTCGGCTCGTGTCCCGTAGGTTGCCGATCCCTGTCCTAGATGTTTGGCCTCATTGTGGTCCTCCCCATGTTTTACAACTGATTCACCTGGTTAGTTCTGTCACCGGCTGCTTCATGTTGTCAGCGGCTGCACATCCAACCAAGAAAGAGAAGAGAAGAAACGCGACGTCACTCACAGCCGTCAACCCACGCGTTTCCCCTGACTGCAAGGATCGCTCTGATGTGGCGCAAAGAGACAAACTGCAGGGACGGAAGACAGCGTGAGAATTCTGTCATCAGCGTGCGAGCCTGAGAATTGGCTGAAATGCGTGACTCTCATGCTCAAAGCATGAGAGTTGGCAGCCCTGTCTAAGGCCAGGATGTGACACAGGGCACACGCACACGCACACGAGACACACACACACAAGGAGAAACACACACAGGGAGACACACACACACACACACACACACACACACACACACACACACACACATTTCCTCGCCCTCTCTCCCTCCCTTTCCCCCCCCTCTCCCCTCTTCCCCCCCTCTCCCCCTCTCCCCCCCCCCCTCTCTCTCTCCCTCTCCCCCCCCCCCTCTCTCCCCCTCCCTCTTTCCTCACCCTCCCTCTTTCTCCCCTTCCTCCTTCATCCCCTTCCTACCTTGCCTCCCCTGTCTCTCTTTGCCTCTATCCCTCCCTCCTTTTTTCTTTCTCTCTCTCTCTCTCTCTCTTTCTCCCCTCCCTCTCTCTCCCGGACGCCCAATGGGGAGTCTGGCGGGTACATTGCAGCGTGGATTGGTGGCGCTGGTGCTGCCGTGTGAGTTGAAGGGCAGGAGGGAGGGAGGGAGGGAGGCTGCAGCGGCGGCCGGTAGCACAGCGCTCGCAGCCAGCACAGAGGCGCTGGCACCCGCTACTCGGGACCGACGCGCTTCCCCAGACCGTGCAGATCGCTGTCATGTGGCGCAAAGAGACAAACTGTGCAGCAAAGATCCTCTAGCTCCGCTATAGCTCTGCTATAGGATCTTTGCTGTGCAAGGACCTGAAGACAGCGGGAGAAATCTGTCATCAGCGTGAGGGCGTGAGAATTGGTTGAAATGTGTGATTCTCACGCTCAAAGCGTGAGAGTTGGCAGCCCTGCTTATCTGTCATGCCCATAATTTGTTCTATTTATGGCAGATAGTGATCAACAGTGAGAGTCCTACTTTACATATCTAATACCCACTAATTAACACGTTGCTATGCCCTATTAATGTGCTGAGATGAACTAATACAGCACAATTAAGAAACTATATCAGCAAGATTCTGATTGCTTAGAGAGCTTCCCACTTCCTTTACCTCTGCAGATGCTACTTGGCCCAGAGTTATTCCAGCGGTTTATTTGTTTGCTCCAGATTTCAACATCTGCAGTTTATTTTGTCCCTTCCCAATTCCTCTGCCCTGTCTTTATCTGTAAAGAACTTTAAATTAATTTAGACAAGTGTAAATGTTGGGATGATTTCTCCACTGCCATAATTGAATGACAAGAAACTTAAGTAATGTTCCCTTCCTCACCATCTCCAAAATAATCCTGAAAAGTGGTTTTTAAACAAATTTGATTGTCCTGTTCTAGGGACTGTTGTCAGGCAAAACAAAATGGCTGCATGAAGGGGGATGCTAGAATGCAGCTGAATTAGCCAATAGCCAGTCTGCTTGCTGTTGCTCCACACGGTTTGCCAACCTATATATTTTGGATAACCAGAAGCTTGGTGAATTCTTTTTGGGGTTTTTTCTTTTAAGTATTCCAATTCTCCTTTGCAAATTTGCACTTCAAATAAGCACATGTGCCTGAAGCTTGTTGTAATAGTTGATCTTCTATTACAACTGATTGTTTTTCCTTCTAAATGAGAACTTTTTGAATGTGTGACCCATGTGTAAGTATGATTTGTTTTTAGTGCTGAAACACTCTATGGCCAGCTTATTTATTTAGAGGGTCATATTGTCATGTCTTAATATTCTATAGTTAACATATACAATTGTCATTGGGCCGAACTTGAAGGACTAAAGCAAGGTTGTTCAAGCTTTCATACTGGAAGCCATCTATCTTCAGGTTTGTGTGCACGGTATCTTAGTTATACAGCATGGAAACCAGCCCTTTGGCCCAAGTCGTACATGCTGGCCAAGATGCCCCATCTAAGCTATTCCCATGTGCCCAAGTTTGGCTCGTATCCCTTTAACCCTTTCTTATCCATGTACCTGCCCAAGTGTAAATTAAATGCTGTTATAATACCTGCCTTAACTGCCTCCTCTCGCAGCTCATTCCATATATTCACCACCCTCGGAGTGAAAAGGTTTCCCCGCAGGTTTGTATTAAACCTTGCCCTTCTCACCTTAAACCTATGTCCTCTGTTTCTTGATTCCCCTACTCTGAGTAAAATAAGTTTTGTCTTAATGATTCCGCAACTTATGGATAACACATGAAAGCATCGAGCCCATTGCCCATGTACAACCGTAAACACTGAGGTAGGCAGTTATTTTTCTCATTTGAAGAGACAAACCTCCCACCAAGTTCCTGCCTCCACCTTGCCACTTACACATAGCTGAAGCCTTTGTGCCTCCTTTCTCTGACTCAAACTTGCATTGTTTTATTCTCTTTCTGATCTTCACAATCTGAATACAAACACCTCCTCTGACATAGTTGCTGTCCAGAATTGTAGGAGACAGCACAGAAAATGCTTGAGCCTTGTGGGAAGTCGAATACCCACAACGTAATTGTTCACTGAGCCATAAATTGGTACTGGCCACATGCTTTAGCAATGCACCATTGTCCAGCTATCTCAAGACCATAGAAATGTTGTTGGGAATGATCTTGATAAGCCTGGTCATTTTAAAGATCCCAGCACAAAACTTTGCTTCTCCGTGCCCTTTTGCAGGGCTCTTTTTCTACTTTAATTAAAACATCACATCTATCTTTATTTTACTGATTTTCCTTTTTTGTTTCAGATGAGATTTGCCAGCCTCCTGTTCAAGTCCCTATAGTAAAGCCTGATCCAGATAGAGCAAATCCCAAATTAGGTGTCGGGATGATTGCGTTCAGTCCCGACAACCGTTTCTTGGCAACCAGAAATGGTAAGTTAATAGAAGCAGCATGGTGGGTTAAAAATAATTTTAGTAAAGCGCTTACCGCACCCGGTTCGATCCCGACTACGGGTGCTGTCTACGGAGTTAGTACGTTCTCCCTGTGACCGTGTGGGTTTCTCTGAGATCTTCTGTTTCCTCCCACACTCCAAAGATGTGCAGGTTTGTTAGTTATTTGGCTTGGTATAAATGTAAATTGTTCCCACTGTGTGTAAGACAGTATTAGTGTGCGGGGATCGTGTGGTCGGTGTGGACTAAGTGGGCCGAAGGGCCTGTTTCTGCACTGTATAGGGCCTGTTCCACTTTCACAACCTTTTTTACTCGTGGACATTTTTTATCAGGCTAGAAAAATACCCCGACTTACTTGATGCCTCGAGTACCTACGACTAGCATCACGACCTGCCTACGACCTCGTGACGACCATGCTGCGAGTACGAGTCAAGGGCAAACTCGACAGAGGTTGTGAAAGTGGGACAGGTCCTTAACTAAACTAAATAAGTAAATGAAGTAATATTTGCCTTGCAGGGAATGTGCATGATACTGTAAAATGTATTGCCTTTTTCTATTCGGCTGTATTTGCCATTCAGGTACATGTGGATGGAGATGGGTCCTCTCTGTGGCATAGGAAGAAATGCTGAGATTAAGTTATCCTTGGAGTCTTTTGAGGACCGAGATGAGGAAAACATTTTTCACACAGAGTGGTGAATCTGTGGAATTCTCTGCCACAGAGGGTAGTTGAGGCCAGTTCATTGGCTATATTTAAGAGGGAGTTAGATGTGGCCCTTGTGGCTAAAAGGATCAGGGGGTATGGAGAGAAGGCAGGTACAGGATACTGAGTTGGATGCTCAGCCATGATCATATTGAATGGCAGTGCAGGCTCGAAGGGCCGAATGGCCTACTCCTGCACCTATTTTCTATGTTTTTTTTTTTGTTTTTTTTTAATTTTATTTTTATTAGCAGTACAGTAAATCACATTAATACATCGCATATATCTTATTACATTATGTTGTACCACTTCATTTTTTGAGCTTTAAAAAAGATAGAAATAAAAGAAGTAAGGAAAGTAAGCAAGAATCGTGAAGGTGCAGGAAAGTGTTGGGAGAGGAGAACCCCTTAGGGAAGGAATTAGAGAAGGAAGTAAAGAAAAGAAATAAGACCCTAGAAAGAAAAGAAAAAAAAAGAAGAAAGGAAAATCAATCGCTCTATTGTAACACAAAACTCCGCAAAAAAGGATATACCAACCGTGTTTTTAATTAAACATTTATTTTATACCCCCCGTTTCCAGGTCTTGGTAGCCTTTATGTTATAACTTATTATTGCACCTTATGCTTGTAATAGTTCCATAAATGCAGACCATGTCTTTTGGAAGTGATCTGCTTTGCCTGCTAGGAGGAGTCTCATCTCTTCCAAGTGTAATGTTTCGAACATGTTTGAAATCCAAATTTTTGTTGTTGGTATTGGAGCATTTTTCCAAAATTTAAGTATAAGCTTTTTTCCGATTATTAGCCCATAATTAAGTAAATTCTTTTGAAACATATTTAATTCTGTGTTACCTTCCGATATTCCAAAAATGATACATTCAACTTTGGGTAATAGTTTTGTTTTAAATAATTTTGTGAAGATTTCAAATATTTCGTTCCAGAATGTTTGAATTTTTATACAGAAAACAAAAGAGTGTGCTATGTTAGCTTCTTGTAACTGACATTTATCACATATGGGTGAGACATTGGGGAAAAGTTTATTTATTTTAGTTTTTGAATAATATAGTCTATGTAATGTTTTATATTGGATTAGAGTATGTCGTACGTTGATCGAGCATTTATGCACATATAATAAGTGTTTATCCCAGCTCTCTTTTGAATTTTTTATAGCTAGTTCTTGTTCCCAGTCTCTTCTAATATTATCTGTTGTAGGTATTTCTATATTCAATATAATATTATATAAGTATGATATTAGATTTGCTGATTCAGCCTTTATCTTCATGGCTTCATCTAATAAGTCTGGGGGCATATTATAATAGTCTTTTGTATATTTTTTCAGATAATCACGGATTTGAAGATATTTAAAATATTGATTATTTTTCAAGTTATATTTCAGTTGTAATTGTTGAAATGGTAATAATTTCCCTAATTCATACAGGTCTCCGAGCGTTTTGATTCCCGTTCTTTCCCATTGTGTAAATGATTTATTTATAATTGAGGGTTTAAATGAAGGGTTATTGGCTATTGGCATTAGCAGAGATAGATTTCTTAATTTTAAGTTCTGTTTTATTTGTTTCCAAGTTCCTTCCAAGTTCCCGAATGGCCTACTCCTGCACCTATTTTCTATGTTTCTATGAGTCATCGAACATATCTCTTGTTATTTCAGTTCTCATTCATTGTGCATGAAGGTGCAAACCTTTGTGTTTGTCTCTTTGGATTAAGGCTGAGGTAGTTAGTTTGCTGTATATTTTTGTTGCACTAACATTCCCGCTGTTGAACTCTTCGATGAACTTTGAGCATTGTCTAATTTCT
The DNA here is from genome assembly GCF_028641065.1 of Leucoraja erinaceus. Taxonomy (NCBI): domain Eukaryota; kingdom Metazoa; phylum Chordata; class Chondrichthyes; order Rajiformes; family Rajidae; genus Leucoraja; species Leucoraja erinaceus. The sequence goes on along the minus strand of NC_073406.1, from coordinate 27,224,491 downwards.
TGTGATCATTAAATACTCTCATTATCCGATATAAAATATATCTTCCCCTACACAAGAAGTAAAATGTTTTTCTCACTATTTCTTAATATTTTATGCAGAACTCTAAGCTGAAGGATTTGGGAGTTTTCAACACGTTGTATTCCTTCTCAATGCACCATTTGTTTTGGACGCTGAACAAAGCACCTTTATAATTCACTTGCCAAGTTGCATAATTATTTTAAAGGGAAATGATTTATACTCTAGGGCCAATTCAAATACTTATAATTACTTTAGTGTTAATCCAAATGACCCGTATAACTGCATTTGTTAGTTCTTTAGCACTGCTGATAATAGGACAGTGACATTTTTCCGATTGCCTATTTTTCAACGTATATTTTGTTTATATTTCCAGCTTTCTTTGTAGCTTAAAGAATGGGAATGATCTTGATAAGCCTAGTTTATAGCATTCCCTTCCCTTAACTATTAATCCTAATAACAGCATCATTCTTATATCATTTTTTTCCTTTTACAAGATAACATGCCAAACACCGTGTGGATATGGGATGTTCAGAAGCTGAAGCAATACGTGGTTTTGGAGCAAATATCTGCAGTGAGAAACTTCCAGTGGGACCCACGCAGAACCCGTCTAGCCATCTGTACTGGCAGCACCAAGGTGTACCTGTGGTCTCCTGCAGGATGCCTGGCTGTGCAAGTACCATCTGAAGGTAGAGGACAGTGAATGTGTACTTTGTGCTTTCTTAGCTAGTATTACTTTGTGGAAAACTTGCTTTTTTTCTCATGGTACCTAAAATCAGAATTCTGTTCTTTCTGCAGGAACTTTCCAGGTGTTATCATTGCACTGGCATCCCAGTGGAGACTCTCTAATGCTGATGAGTAAGGATCAAATGTGTGTGTGTTATTTGGAAATTGCTGATGAAAATTAACTATGCGCCATGTGCAAAGATCATTGTGGACCGAGCAACAGTTCCAATTCCTTTAAAATAAAATTTAAAGGAATTGGAACTGTTTTTAGAGATATTTGGTACCTAAGCTATTCTTAAAAATAATTGCACATATTCAATCAAACCAGTAAATCTCATTTCTAGACTGAAATATATTTCTAACCTTAAATTTGGATCCCTTGCAAAATGATCAACATTTCCCTAATACATGCTAAATGCTAGCATATTCTAGTTATTAACCAAGGAACAGAAGAACCAACTTGAACAAAACAATCCCAAATTGTGTAATTGGTGTTGAATGTGATCTCTTGGTTGAGAATTTGCAATAAAAAGATTTGCTTTTAAAACTCAACCAACACAATGCTTTGTCTTTGTTGATCTTGGAGCATCTTGCGCAAGTGAAAAGGCACAACATAAAGATGGTTTTTATGAAACATGACTTGTATGTAGTTTTTCAAAGATGCAAACGTTCCTTGATTAGGGTCCTATGCAACTCTTTTAAATGAAAATTACAGAACCTTTATGTACCTTTCTGTGATAGTAGTGCGTTTGTCTATCAACGGGTTGTAACTGGCTGTTTGGCCGTGTCCTATGACATTGTTTCGAAAAAATATATATATATTTTTTAATATCTTGTTATCATAAAAGCTTCATTGTACAATCTTGTTCTTAAATTATTAAGTCTTAACTTCTCCAAGTTGTTCACTTCTTCAAGATTTTGTGTTCCATTCTGTGCTGCTACAGTACATGAAATGGTGTGAGGCCATCATGGAGACGGACTGTAGGCCATTTTTGTTCCATTGTCCTTCCCGGCTGCATTGAACTGATTGTACTGGAAATCAACAGTGCAGTGGCCAGTGCCTAGTGCCCAGAAACAGACATTCCTTTCCATTTTCCAGCAGTAACCATCACTGACAAAATCAGCTTCAATCTACTGCTTTATTGGTGGTGGTATGTGTGGTGGGGGGGGGGTTCAGAGAGTTCCTACATAGTACACCATTTAACCAAGATATGTTCTTGGGTTTGTTAATGGTATATTTTAATTATCACATGTTTTAAGCCGTTCAGTTTGAATATTATCTGCACAAAGATATGCACTTGAGCTTGTTCACTGTTGTACTTTAATTTGAAGTCTTTGCGTTGTAAGGAAAACAAATATCATCACGCCAAACAGTTTAATATGTCAATTGCACAAATCTGGTCTTTTAATTACTGTACACTTGGAGATATGATTGCCCAATAGGAGATGCTGTGAATCATTGAATCTTGTATGTAAATATTTGTTGGATTTGATCTGTTTTCTATTAAAATTTACAATTCTATATTTACCCATGTGTTATTGCTGTGTTATAAATTTATCATCTGGGCTATTAGCTGAGGTTTGGAATATTGCTAGGATTTAAAGAATAAATGAATAATATTCACTCAAATAATCAAGTTCGGTATTCCGACTGCGCATGCCCAGGTCGTAAGTCAATGGAGATAAACATTCTCGTCGGCTGAACTGCTGCATGTATACAGACCTGCGTTTCTTTTGTAGTCAGGATCGAACCGTGTCTCTGGCGCTGCAGAATTGCTACTGGAGTTAGTGACATTAGTTCTCCCTTCTCCACTGGTCCATGCAGAAATCTCAGCAATGACAATCTGATGAATCATGGTCTGGTGCCCCTCAGCCTGCGTGTATGGGTTCCATTCTCACTCGGGCTGCCCTCCTGGGTTATTATACAGTGGTTAACCTCGCACCCCTCTCCTGCACTACCGTCCCCGTCCCATCCCTGTCCAGTTGCGGCCGGAGATGTCCAGGATGACGGGACACTGGCCCGGAGCAATGGCGACCCCAGGCTTACAGCCAGGGCAGAGAAGAAGCGCAAACTCCAGCTCAACTCTGCTCCAACTCGTGAGGAACCCGTTCCCTGGCGGGCCAGGGACCGTCAGCTGCACCTCTCGCCCTATCCAGTGACTGTCGGTTAAACCCTTCGTTGCCGGCGAGAGCCGAGCACCAATCAATGGGGATACATACAAAATGTTGCAGTAACTCAGCGGGTCAGGCAACATCTCCGGAGAAGGGTCTCGACCCGAAAAGTCACCAATTCCTTTTCTCCAAAGATGATGCCTGTCCCGCTGAGTTACTCCAGCACGTTGTCTGCCTTCGGTATAAAACAGCATCTGCAGTTCCTTCCTACAGAGCGACGCCTGTCTGCGGGTAATGGCGAGGCGGCGGGAACTCGCTATCGTGGCTTCACTGCAGGTCCCAGACACCCCGTCCCTGCAAGAACACCCTGGCGCTAGGACACCCCCCCCCCCCCCCCCCCCAGACTGAAGGAAGGGACTGGGGGACCAACATGCAAACCCCGGCACTCCCCGCAGAATGTTAAACTAAACACATCTGTGAGCAAACCACAAACACGCACGTTTTTCACCCCCCTACTCTCACCGTCCCTCTCTCGCTGTTACACCCCGCTCTCCCGCTACCTGGCAGCCTTGTTCGTCTTTTTTTTCTCGAATGGACTTTGACAAATCCCATGATTCCTTGCATTTTTCAGAATACCAAACTCGCTTATTTAGAAGGATGGGAGAGAATCTTATAGAAACGTATAAAATTATAAAAAGACTGGACAAGCAAGATGCAGGAAAAATGTTCCCAATGTTGGGGGAAGTCCAGAACCAGGGGCCACAGTCTCACTGAGATGAGAAAAAACATTTTCACCCAGAGAGTTGTGAATTTGTGGAATTCTCTGCCACCTAAGACAGTTTGGATGGATTTAAAAGAGAGTTAGATATTCTAGGTGCCAGTGGAATCAAGGGATATGGGGAGAAGGCAGGCACGGGTTACTGATTGTGGATGATCAGCCATGATCACAGTGAATGGCGGTGCTGGCTCGAAGGGCCAAATGGCCTCCTCCTGCACCTATTTTCCATGTAAAACAGATTTTTAATCCAAAGTAAATTGAGTCAAAATAACCCAACTGCAACTCATGATAAAATATTTAATGATTAAGCAAGATGTTAAATGTGGCTTGTACTGCATCTAGTTTCATGATTATAATTTCTTAGAAATTCTTGTTGCTTTTATTAAACAGAAAAACCTTGTTAGATGAATATCAGTGATTGCAATAAAAAACTCCCCAGGATTCCAGGGTCACCTGCTTTACATTCTCTCTGTAAATCTACATTCTAAAGCCTAATGTGAATACAAACATGGGCTCTAGAGTTAACTTCTGAGTCATGTTGTTGTATGTCTTGAAGTCAAAAATGATCATATGGATGCCCCTGTATCTCCTCTACTGAGATCTTCAAAAAAACATTTCAGGCAGAATATCCCCTTCATGAAGCTGTGCTGATTCTATTCTCAATTTTTTCAAATGTGCCACTGCTACTCTGATTTCAAGATTTCTGGACATAGAGGTTGGGTGAATTGGCCTGTAGTTACATGCTTTTCATATTTGTCCCTTTTTGAATGAGAACGTCAAGATCAACCACATACCATGTTCCAATAATTGTCAATTTTATTAGCATATGTGATAGCTTAGAGAAATAGTTACAACATACTGGAATACAGTTGAGATAACTGCTAATGAATGTAGTTTACAAATTTCACTTTCTATTATTGCCCGAGGCATTGAACCAGCTTGTAACAGTATAATTTTTAACATAGCTTATATCAATGTTGGGGAGGCTAATGACCCTCCTCCCCATTTCTGTGCATTTACATTTTTTCAGTGAAGTGACTTTATAGATCAAGGGCTGGAATAATTTGGTTAGTTGCAGTCAGTTAGTGGTGTCAAAAACTGCACTGTGTGTATTTGTAACAATGAAATATTATAGGTGTTAAATATTGTGGAAATGTGCTTTGTTGCCCCATTGACTGGCCTGGTGGTGGTTGTAGGCAGCTACTCAGAGACGTGCTGAAACCTAGCACCGTGCTGCCACAGAATCTCCTGTGTCCCGAACTAACAACTCTCCTATTGCTTTGGTGCTGCGCTACGGTACCCAAACTGCTTTCCCTGTTTTGGAGAGGAATGGCCACAGGGGATGACTACACTCTCTGCCTACTCCCTTTCCTGTTGGTCAACCATCTACTCTGCCTATGTGACCACCTCGACAACACGCTCATACTGCCAGATGAACCTGACGGCGTCCAGTTCCCTAACGTATCAGTAAGAAGCTGCAGTTGAACATCCGTCTGCAGGTATAATCCTCGGGGACATTGGAAATGCCCCTGACTTCCAACATTGTGCAGGAGAAGCATCCAACTATCCCACCTGCCATCTCTACTGCATTCAGTGCAAGGGGGTAGAAAAAGAAGAATCACACACAAAAAAAAACACTGTACCCTAACCTGCTGCTTCCTTGCTGAAGTCTCTTGAACCAAAGCCTCAGCACGTGCCCTCAAAGCATTTCACTTCAACACCCAGCCTCTCTAACACAGCCCCTCCCAATAGGCTGCTCTGCTACACCTACTCTTATTTTTTGCAGGGCCTCAATGAGCCCATCCAACCGCTCCCCTTTTAAATCTCCCACTACTTCAGAGCTTGAGATCGAGAGCCTGCACGGGCTCCGTTTGTAAACATTCCTGACCGTATACCAGACCATACAATTGCTTCTGTACCACAGTATCTGGTGATCAGATTGTAATATGGACAATGTAGTATTGGAGTAGGCTCAGTAAATACATGCAGTAGAAGTTTCCATTGGAAGTAATGGTTAAATCGGTTACTAATTCATTCACAGATGTGGGTGTTACTGCTAATAATGGCATGTTATCCATCTCCAGTTTCCCACTGAATTAAAAAAGCCAGCTAACTGCACAATGTTGAGAAAATGGGTCACACCAGATGACAGATTCCCTTCCACAAACGATTTTAATGAACTGATGAGATTTTACAACCATAGCTTCATGTTTAAAATTCTGGATTCAATTACCAGAAATTAAAATCCCCAAACGTGATAAAATTCAAAGTCAATGATCCAGGCATCTTGTTGTCCAACAGTTTCACTGCTAGGGGACTGACTGTAATTGTTTTGTGATACAACACCTGTACACTCAGTGCCTGTGTCAGTCTGTCCTTTAGGACAACATTACACTTTGGGTTTAAATCAACCTGGCTTTTCTTTGGAAAACGTCGACTTCTATTTGTGCTATATTTGAACTAAAATCCAAGAGGTGAAAGGACACTACACTAACTGTTCCTTTCACATTCCCATTTAACAAAACACAGGCGATATAAGAGCAAGCAATTAAAAATGACCAGTATCCATTAATTGCAAAAACAAGCATAGGAAGCAAGTCCATCAATAAACAGTAACACGTACGATACAAGCAGGACACTGTACTAATCATTTTGCAATTGCAGTACTGCATTTTGTTGTATATATGCTATAATATAGAAGCAATGTCCTTAAAAAGAACATTGCACCACATGCTACAATTCCGTGTGCTCTTCGGGAAGAGTGCAATCTCACGCAGTTTATCCAACTTCACAACATGCACCCAAAGCTGTCCGCTTCCTGACTGAAGATTGGATTAATGCAAAGTGGAAGGGTGCAGAAGAGGCAATGTAGACACAAGCTCAAACCTTTTAAAATCCGATTGTTCCCCTTGACATTGAATATCCCAGTTTAGCTTCATTGTTAATGAAGGACATTATCCCGACATAGGTCTGGATGAGAAGAGGCCGCTCCAAGATCAGCACGCCGTTGGCCCGGCCGGGCAGTGGGGCCTCTTTGTGTGCCTTCTTCACCGCTTGGATTAATTGGGTCTTAAAGTTCCCCAGCTGGAAGTTTAGATTAAAAAAAAGTCAAGTCAACTCATTTCAAAACAGACCACCTACTGAACAATGTATTTTGAAATTTAATAGCGAATTAGCAATTCGGTATTAGAGGATAAATGAAAACTACTCTAAAACTATACTGAAATACTACAATACTAAAACACAACTAAAACATTCCAACTACTTTAAATCTATAATACACTCAAACACCAAAACTACAGTAAAACACTATACAAACACTAAAACTACACTAAAACATTACTAAAACTACTCTCAAACAAAACTACACTAAAACTGCTCTAAAACACTAAAGGGCCTGTCCCACTGACGCGACTGTCTTTGACCTTCAAGCTCGAGGGCACTCGCCTGGAAAACCTCGAGCTGGATCGACCGACCGCGCGCGCACGCACACACACGCACACACACACACCGGTAGGTTTTCCTTGGTTCTGAAAACTCCAATGAGCCAATTAAAATGCCCGGTCAGCAAAGGAGATTGTCTACAGCTGCCCTCGACTGCCTGTAACTACATAGTGACCCCACTCCACTATGAGTTCAAAAGAACCATGCCCACCAATTTTCAACATGCTGAAAATTTTTCCTCGACCGAACTGAGGCGGGATCTTCCCTCGAGCATGCAGGAAAGTTCCAGTGACCGCCTGGGACCTCCCAGCACCACGTGTCGACCATGCTGCAAGTTTGAGTCGAGGGCAAACTCGTCTAAACTCACAGATTAGATCGCCACAGTGAGACAGCCCCTTAAAACTACACTAAAACAATACCACACTAAAACTTCTCCAAAACATTAAAATGACACTAACGCACTAAAACTACTCTAAAACATTCTATGAAATGAAAACGACACCAAAGCACTCTACACTCTACAACACTAAAACCCTAAATCTACATCTAAAACACTATACAACACTAAAACTACTCTAAAACATTCTAACTACTATAAAACTAAAATGACACTAGAACTCTACAACTAAAACACTCTAGAAACACTAAAACTGATCTCAAACATTAAAATACTACTGCTCTAAAACTAACAATACTAAAACTACTGTAAAACACTATAACTAAAACATTGCAAGTACTCTAAACTACAAACACTAAAACTACTCTAAATCACTACATCTACTCTAAACCAATCCAACTATTCTATAACTAATAGTTTGTGGTGCAGATCTCACAATCTCACCCTCAACGTGGAAAAGACAAAGGAAATGGTGATCGATTTCAGGAGGGCTGGAAAACACCATCACACTCCGCTGCATATTGATGGTGCTGCTGTGGAGAGGGTCAGCAGTGTGAAGTTCTTGGGACTTCACCTGGCGGATGACCTGACCTCAACGACCAACACCACAGCAGTCATCAAAATAGCCCAGCAGAGGCTCCACCCTCTCCGGAGACTAAGGAAAGCAGGTCTCCCTACTGTTCATCTAAGGACCTTCTGCAGGGTCACCATCGAGAGTATATTGACCTGCGGCATCACTTTCTGGTTTGGGAGCTGCAAGGCTTATGAGCAAAACCAACTTAACAGGATAGTGGAAAGACTGCCAGCAGGATCATTGGTGCCCCACTCCCTTTCCTGTTGGAGATCTATCAGAAGCGGAGCATCAGCAGAGCCATCTCCATTATTAAGGACCCCTATCATCCATCACACCACATCTTCTCCATTCTGCCATCTGGGAAGAGGTACAGGAGCATCAGCTGCAAAACCAACAAGATGCTACACAGCTTCTTCCCACAGGCAATAAGACTAGTTAACGGACTGTGTTCCCTCCCCATATATCATACACCAACACATCTAACCTCGCCCATACTTTAACAGCTAGGCACCTGTCAAAGCAAAGCCACTGTTCGGTCTGAATGTCTGTTTTTATTTCAATTTTTAGGCCTATTTTAGATATGTTAGTTTTAATTTTTAAAGCTATATGCATTAATTCTGTTTTTATTAACTGTACTGACGGGAACTGATTGAGAAACAATTTTTCGTTTCATCTGTGTATGTAAGTACAGTTAAAATGACATTAAAATAAATACGGAATACTGAAAACTACACTAGAACACTCTACAACACTAAAACTTATCTATAACATCAAGACACTAAAACTACAAACACTAAAACTACTCTAAATCACTAAAATAAAACATTACAACTAAAACTACGCTTAAACACTACTATTCTTAAACTACTCACGATGCATTAGCTTTGATAAACCTTACAATCACATAATTTCATGCAAGTTTTCCAGCTCAAAAGATTTATTAGTTCAGAAACCAGGACACAGAATCCTTATCTCAAATTATAGTGCCCAGGCAATAGGCCATACTGTGAGGCCAAATATAAAAATGGCCTGTACCACAGAATTCTGAGTCTTTGCACTAGCACATTAGTTTGAGATGTCTTGACCACACAAAATGGCTGATCACTTCTTACCTGGCAGAGCGATGCAATCTTCTCATCTGCATTTGCCATGGGATGTTCAGTGAAAGTGGCATATGGCATATCAGTGGACCATGGATTCCAGCGATTAATAAAGGATGGAGTTTCCCGTTTGTCCCACTGAACACGAATACCTTGTCCCTCTCTCCTGTAAAACCAAACAAGCTGAATGATACCTCCACTATCTGAAGACTGTATTTGTGGCTTCATGCAAATGAACAATCATAGACTCATAACGTAAACAACAATTTAGGGACTAAGTGGTTTCATAGCTACTAAACTAGTCTGTGGGCACAAAGAAAGGATTCTGAAACAGAACATCGTGTGACCACAGGTATCTGACGAGGAGAGTAATGCTCAAAAATACACACTCCAGATGTACTGTACATGGGCTTATTTTGGCAAAGTTGATCTGTCCTCTTTCAGTGATGACAAACGTTTGCACATCTATTCTTGGGATGTGTTGGCCAGCAACACCACATTTACTGATTCTGTATTGAAAGGCGGGTCCTCCCATCCAGTCATTGAGAGGTCAGTGATCACTAACATTGAACCAGAATGAGGATGTGCAGTCAAATAGTGATTGTGCCAGACTTCAACTTGAGATATTTTTCCTGGCTCTAACTTAAATTTCAAGTTCAAGTTCACATTTATCGCTCAGTGTTCATTTACTAAGGTAACTTCCCGGACTTTCCAAAATGAACTTCAAATTCAGTTGTCAGGTTTGCAACTGAAATACCACAACTATGCACTTTTGATTCACTTTGCACTGCATACTAACCATACACAAGCCCGACCCAAAATGTAACCCATTCCTTCTCTCCAGAGTTGCTGAATGTCCCGCTGAGTTACTCCAGCATTTTGTGTCTACCTTCGATTTAAACCAGCATCTGCAGTTCTTTCCTACACATTATTGGTAATGAAGATTAGTTCCAGTCCCATCGGAAATTTCTGCAGGCAAGATGCAATATTCTGAGGACTAAGCAAATTGTTGGGATACATATGTATGGTTGGTATGGGCTTGTGTATGGCTGGTATGGCTGGTTTTGCTCTCTTTCTTGGAGCTGTTATTTAGTGTCTGTGACCTCTGATTACTGCCGTCAGGCTTATCTCCAAAGTCCAGGGAATGATGAACGTTAGAGGGCATTGCGATAAGGTGAGAGGGGGGGGGGACGTTTAATGGAGATGTGCAAAGCAAGTTTTGTTTTTAGTGATGCCTGGAAGACATTGCCAGGTGTTGTGGAGGCAGATACAATAGTGACATTTAAGAAGCTTTTAGATAGGCACATGGAAGTGCAGGGAATAGAAGAAAATGGATCAGGAGAATGCAGATGAGATCAGTTCAGCTAAGGATCATGTTTGGAACAAAGACTATGGGCCATAGGGCCCATTCCTGTACTGTGCTATGTTGTATAATGTTTTCTTGTTTGATACTGGTCTTTACTGAGATTGGTTCTGTAGCCGACCCATTGATTAGGATTGTGGCTTGCATGCCACAACAAGGCAATTGCACATTGGAAATATTTGAAAAGGCTATTCCACAATCCACACATGCATTCGGAAAATATTCAGACCCCTTCACCTTTTCCACATTTTCTTACGTTACAGCCTTATTCTAAAATGGATTAAATTCTTTTTTTTTTATTATCAATCTACTCACAATACCCCATAATAAAAAAGCCAAAACAAGTGTTTAGAAATTTTTGCAAAGTAATTAAAAAATGTAAATTTCACTTACGCAAGGGTTTACAGAACTTAACCCTTCCGTAAGTCTGGCATCACCCTTAGCAGCATAGATGTAAAGAAAGGATCTTGGAGTCCAACTCTCTGAAAGTAGCAATACAAGTGGAAAGAGTGGTAAAGAAGGCATCTCGCATCTAGGTTGTGGCATTGAGTGTAAGAGTCAGAATGTCATGATGCTTGGTTATTGCTTGCAGTTCTGGTTGCCTCCATTACATAAAGGGTGCAGAGAGGTTTACTATATAGAGGAGGTTTTACAATAACGATGTCTGGATTAGGGGGTATTAACTCCAGGAAAGGTAGGACAGACTTGGATTGTTTTCTCGGGAACATTGGAGGTTACTTGGAGACGTGATAGAAGCATATAAAATTATGAGAGGCTAGACAGTCAGAACATTTTTTCCAGGATGGACTAATCAAACACTGTAGGACATAGATTTGAGGTAAGAGGGGCAAAGATTAAAGGGGATGCGCAGGACGTTTTTTTTTTTAATATAGAGAGACATGTGCCTGAAACGTGCTGCCAGGGATGCTATTGGAGGCAGATTTGATAGTGGTCTTTTGGATAGGCACGTGGATAGGCAGGGAATGGAGGGATTATGGATTATGTGCAGGTAGATAAGAGTTGGTCTTGGCATCATGTTTGGTACAAACACCGTGGGCTACAGGGCCTGTTCCTGTTCTCCGTTCTTAATTTTAGTTTACATTTCTGACCATAGTGCTTTTCTGATTTTTGCAATGTGCAATAGATTACATTTTGAATTCTTAACAAGGTTCACAGCACAGTGACAGAGTGAGAGGTGACTATATGGACTATCCTGTGTCATAAACTGTAATTGGCAATAATAGCATTGGTGGTAAAGGTACTTCAAACAAGCAAGGAGACATGAAGAATTGTGAAATACCAGCAAGTACTTTGTCCCATCTTTTCTTCCTATTTAGCATTTCTTGCATCAAAGGAGACACATTTCCTTCATCCACTACTGTAGTTATATTTTACACTCCACATTCTCATCATTTTCTGGGTCAGGAAATTTGTCTGAATTTCTTGATAAAATAAAATTGAGAATCTTCCTTCCAGAGACTACCAATCTCCCTTCCAATGATTCCATCTGTACGTTACGCTGCCTCAGCAAGGCCAGCAGCATAATCAAGGACGAATCTCACCCCGGTCACTCCCTCGTCTCCTCTCTTCCACCAAGCAAGAGGTACAGAAGTGTGAAAATGCACACCTCCAGATTCAAGGACAGTTTCTTCCCAGCTGTTATCAGGCAACTGAACCATCCTATCACCTACTAGAGAGTGGTCCTGACATCTACCTCATTGGAGATCCTCGGACTATATTGAACTTTATCTTGCACTAAACGTTATTCCCTACATCCTGTACCTGTGCATGGCTTGATTGTAATTGAGTATAGTCTTTCCGCTGACGAGAGACACAACAAAAAAAAAAGCTTTTCACTGTACCTCGGACCACGTGGCATACACTAAACTAAATGTTATACCCTTTATCCTGTGTCTGTACATTGTGGATTGTAATCATGTATAGTTTTTCCTATGACTGGATGGCACGAAACAAAAAACTTGTCACCGTTTTTCAGTACACGTGAAAAATAATAAACTAAACCAGATTAATTAGTGACTTTCTTTACACTGGGACTGAGTTTTCATTGCAATTTGTATTAGACCGTAACCCAATGTGCATCTTTTAAAGCACCTGTGCAGATACATCTGAAAAAATATTTTGCCACACTACTCACTTATTCAATGACTTTGGTGGAAAAAGAAACTCTCCAATTGAAATGGTATCCACTGCGTTCAGTGAAATGCGCATAACTTGTCGGCAAATGAGGCTGATGAAGTCATATTTACAGAACAGCAACGATCGCTCAGTGATCAGCACCAAACGCTCCTTCTCGTTATTCCAGTGGTCGATCCTAGGACACAACAGGAAAATATCACGTCCATAATGTCCAGACAAATCATTCAACTTAGGAATACTAAACTCTTTTTTCCCCGTCATGCTCCTCACTTTTTCATGAGTTCATATGTCACAGGAGCAGAATTAGGCCATTTGGCCCATCGCATCTACTCTGTCTTTCAATCAGGCCTGATTTATCTTTCCTTTTCAACTCCATTCTCCTACCTTCTCTTCCTAACCTTTAACACGCTTACATTGACTTATTTATTCACTTTCAAGATTTGACAGACCAAATATCGCTGATCGTCCTCTTCTCCATTTAGTAATTTTAGTTTTTGCGTTGGATGGATCATTTGCCTTTGTCAACAGTGCCTCCACCCAAAGAAATATGTACGATTCAGCAACAAGATGAATGAGTCCATGCAGGTTGTTTCCCAGCAGACGTCTGTATCCTAGGAAGACCCTCTGTTTGAATTACATTATCAAGGGTATTAGACTGCAACAGACTACCATCCCAACTGAGCAATAGCAAATGTGTGAAGCATTCATCTGTCCATCTAAGTGCTGATCCCTGAAGGCATTTCCTCAATGCTGAAACATGGTTTGCAGCTTCTAAATCTTGGCCACATTGGTTACTGAAAACACAGTTTAATACCACACAAAAAAGAAACATGAATAAGCATCAAATAGAATGTAATGGTGACGTTTTCCCACTGGACAGCACAATCACAAATGCTTGATCCTTCATATCATTCCACTAAACAACAAGCAATGAACAAACATAATTATGCAACAATTTTGCTTTCCAAATCCAAAGGAAAACTGTACCAATAAACTCCATCGCAAGTGAGAAGATGGCAATTATCTGTACTTACTCTGTGAGCAGCCACACACTCTGCACACCTCCATCCTCCGTCGGCATGGCAATAGATCGGATATCTGAAACTGCCTTTTCAATGGTCCCTGGCTGGAAGGAGGAGAGAGGATCCGTGAGAAGTAGTGCCAAGAAAACTGAGTGGCAGGTTACATGTTGGTTAATATTAGAGCATCATTCGCCTCCCATATTCACTTAAAGGTTTCTATCCAATAATATCTGGGCAAATGAAGCTTTCAAGACAGAGTTAATAGACTCATAAGTTCATAAGTTCCATGAGCAGAATTAGGCCATTCGGCCCATCAAGTCTACTCTGCCATTCAATCATAGCGGACCTATCTTTCCTTCTCAACCTCATTCTTCTGGCTTCTCCCCATAGTCTCTGATACCCTTACTGTAGATTTATTGTCACTCATTTCATGAAATATAGAAAATAGGTGCAGGAGGCCATTCGGCCCTTCGAGCCAGCACCGTCATTCATTGTGATCATGGCTGATCGTCCCCTATCAATAACCCATGCCAGCCTTCTCCCCATATCCCTTGATTCCACTAGCCCCTAGAGCTCTATCTAACTCTTAAATCCATCCAGTGACTTGGCCTCCATGGCCTTCTGTGACAGGGAATTTCACAAATTCACAACTCTCTGGGTGAAAATGTTTTTTCTCACCGCAGTCTTAAATGGCCTCCCCCTTATTCTAAGAAGGTGGCCCCTGGTTCTGGACTCACCCCACAATCGGAACATTTTTCCTGCATCTAGCTTGTCCAGTCCATTTATAATTTTATGTTTCTATAAGATCCCCCTCATCCTTCCAAACTCCAGTGAATACAAGCCTAGTCTTTTCAATCTTTCCTCATATGACAGTCCCGCCATCCCAGGGATCAATCTCGTGAACCTACGCTGCACTGCCTCAATCACAAGGATATCCTTCCTCAAATTAGGAGACCAAATCTGTACACAATACTCCAGATGTAGTCTCACCAGAGCCCTATACAACTGCAGAAGAACCTCTTTACTCCTATACTGAAATCCTCTTGTTATGAAGGCCAACAATCCATTTGCTTTCTTCACTGCCTGCTGTACCTGTACGCCAACTTTCAGTGTACAAGGACACCCAGGTCTCACTGCACCGCCCCCTTACCTAACCTTGCCCCCTTGTTTTTGCCGCCAAAGTGGATAACCTTACATTTATAGAAACATAGGCATAGAAAATAGGTGCAGGAGTAGGGCATTCGGCCCTTCGAACCTGCACCGCCATTCAATATGATCATGGCTGATCATCCAACTCAGTATCCTGTACCTGCCTTCTCTCCATACCCACTGATCCCTTTAGCCACAAGGGCCACATCTGACTCCCTCTTAAATATAGCCAATGAACTGGCCTCAACCACCTTCTGTGGCAGAGAATTCCACAGATTCACCACTCTCTGTGAAAAATGTTTTTCCCATCTCAGTCCTAAAAGATTTCCCCCTTATTCTTAAACTAATGAGGAAATATATACAAATAGAACCGCTTGGATAGTGACTTTTATATAAGCTAGGTAATTTGCAAAAGAAAAGCTTAAAGTTTTCCTGAACCGAAATAAAGTGCAAACAGACACATACACACAGGCAAAGATGAATCAAAACATGGAGGCCTGAACCAGAACCTGCTTAGCTTAGGTTATTGTTTGGGGCAATTATAGCACTGAAAGAAAAATTGTATTTGATATGGCTTTGTGTTGAAGATTCGGAAGCTGAATAAGGGGCCTCTTCTTAGGCCATCTGCTCTGTCTCTATGGTACATTTTTGAGCTCTGAATGTGACATAAAGGTGAAGAGTTATGGCTTGTTTTGCTAGGTTTGAGAGAATTCAAGGCTGAGAGATGATAGACTGCAGTTAGCTTTGGCTGTGTACAATTATAATGTGTGATAAGGAATAAGATGCAAGTGAAAGAATAGTTGCTTTGAGAAATAATTAGATTGAGGGAGTAGTTTATAGAAGGTTGAAGCAGATGGAATTCTGACGTAATGGTCTGAGATGTAGTCTCTTGTGTTCTGCCTGGTACATGAGATTGGAAATCCTACTTCCCGATAACAGGAAAGGCACCAAACTCATATTAAGTAAATTGACAGATTTACGACCCATGTATCTTTGGATGGGAGATGGAAATGTGTGTTTTGAACTTAGAAACTGTAATTCAGCAAACATATAATTAATGTTTTAAAGACATAGGTAATGGTATTTCAAAATGTGTAAAATTATAGTAACACCAATTATGAAATGTATTGGCTTAATAGAAAGGTACACTTTAGACTTATAGAAATTGTTTAGATTTATAGAAATATATTTTCTCTTGGTATAGACAGTGTGTATGCCTTGTGTGATCATTGTGTTATATACGTATCTTGTATTTTGAGGAATGGTCTTTCATAAGAGCCTACTGGGGTTTTGCTGTGTTGAAATAAAATAATTCTAAAAGTTATAAAGCACAGGCAAACGAAGGCTGTAATGAGGCCAGGGAAGGGGGATCATGTGACTGATGTTGTAAATCACCAAAAGGACTCAGATGATTGGTTACCAGTTGTCATACCCTCTGTATCTGAAATGTCTAATACCTATATAAATGCCATGAGTTTGTATCAAAGTTACTCCTCTCTGGACCCGCCCCAGAGCATCAGCTCTGTGTTGGAAGGTTCAAGAGACTAGTCTCAGCTGAATAAAGAATTGATTTTAACAGCAACAAGTGTTTGAGTCAAGTTGACTTTAGATTGAAAGAACTCAGTTTAACACTGTGACCCCTTGTTCTGGACTTCCCCAACATCGGGAACAATCTTCCTGCATCTAGCCTGTCCAACCTCTTAAGAATTTTGTAAGTTTCTATAAGATCCACTGCCTGCTGCACCTGCATGCCTACTTTCAATGACTGGTGTACCATGACACCCAGGTCTCGTTGCATCTCCCCTTTTCCTAATCAGCCACTATTCAGATAATAGTCTACTTTCCTGTTTTTGCCACCAAAGTGGATAACCTCACATTATCCACATTATACTGCATCTGCCATGCATTTGCCCACGCACCCAGCCTATCCAAGTCACCTTGCAGCCTCCTAGCATCCTCCTCACAGCTAACACTGCCTACCATTGTGAAAAGGACCCATTTATTCCTACTCTTTGCTTCCTGTCTGCCAGTCAGTTCTCTATCCAAATCAATACTGAACCCCCAATACCTTGTACTTTAAGTTTGTATACTAATCTCTTATGTGGGACCTTGTCGAAAGCCTTCTGAAAGTCCAGATATAACACATCTATATTATACTGCATCTGCCCACTCACTCGACCTGTCCAGGTCACCCTGCAACCTCCTAACATGCTCTTCACAGTTCACACTGCTACCCAGCTTTGTGTCATCAACAAACTTGCTAGCGTTGCTCCTAATTCCCTTTTCCAAATCATTAATATATATATATGGTAAACAGTTGCGGCCCCAACACCGAGCCTTGCGGCACTCCACTCGCCACTGCCTGCCATACTGAAAAGGACCCGTTCACTTCTACTCTTTGCTTCCTGTCTGCCAACCAATTTTCTATCGAAATCAACACCCTACCCCCAATACCATGTGCTCTCATTTTAGTCACCAGTCTCCCGTGTGGGACCTTATCAAAGGCTTTCTGCAAGTCTAGATACATTACATCCACTTGCACTCCTCATCCATTTTACTTCTCACATCCTCAAAAAATTCCAGAAGATTAGTCAAGCATGATTTACCTTTCATAAATCCATGTTGACTTGGACTAATTCTTTACTGCTATCCAAATGCCCCATTATTACCTCTTTAAAAATTGACTCCAGCATCTTTCCCACCACCGAAGTCAGGCTAACTGGTCTGTAATTCCCCGTTTTCTCTCTCACTCCTTTCTAAAAAGTGGGATAACATTGGCTATCCTCCAATCCTCAGGAACTGATCCTGAATCTATTGAACATGGGAAAATGATCACCAATGCATTCACTATTTCTAGAGCCACCTCCCTGAGGACCCTGGAATGCAGACCATCAGGCCCAGGGGATTTATCATCCTTCTGTCCCATTAGCCTACCCAATACTATATCTATCTACTATTTCTCGCCTAATGAACATTTCCTTCAGTTCCTCGACCCCCTTAGATGCTCTGTCCTCCAGTACATCTGGGAGATTGTTAGTGTCTTCCTTAGTGAAGACAGATCCGAAAAACCTGTTCAACTCTTCTGCCATTTCCTTGGTGCCCATAATAATTTCACCCGTGTCTGCCTTCAAGGAACCCACATTTGACTTTGCTACTCTTTTTCCCTTAACATATCTAAAGAAGCTTTTACTGTCCTTCTTTATATTCCTGGCCAGCTTCCCTTCGTACTTCATCTTTTCCGCCCGTATTGTCTGTTGTCCTATGAAAGTTTCCCAATCCTCTGGTTTCCGGCTATTCTTTGCTGTGTTATACATTTTTTCTTTTAGTTTATTCTATCCCTGACTTCTCTTGTCAGCCACGGTTGCCTCCTACTCCCCTTAGAATCTTTCTTCCTTTTTGGAATGAAATGATCCTGAATTTTCCAGATTATGCCCAGAAATTCCTACCATTGCTGTTCCACCATCATTCCTGCTAGGATCCCTTTCCAGTCTACCTTGGTCAGCTCTTCTCTTATGCCTTCATAGTCCCCTTTGTTCAACTGCATCACTGACATTTCCGATTTAACCTTCTCCTCCTCAAATTGCAGAATAAAACTAATCATATTATGATCACTACCTCCAAGCGGTTCCTTTACCTCGAGTTCTCTTATCATATCTGGTTCATTGGACAACACTAAATCCAGAATTGCCTTTTCTCTGGTCGGCTCCATTACAAGCTGCTCTAAGAATCCATCTCGGAGGCATTCTACAAACTCTCTTTCTTGGGGTCCTGAACCAACCTGATTTTCCCAGTCTACCTGCATATTGAAATCCCCCATCACCACAGTGGCATTACCTTTGTTACATGCCAGTTTTAACTCCTGCTGCAACTTACACCCTACATCCGGGCTACTATTTGGGGGTCTGTAAATAACACCAATTAGTGTCTTCTTGCCTTTACAATTCCTCAACTCAATCCACAGTGACTCTACCTCGTCAGTCCCTATGTCTTCCCTCGCAAGGGACTGAATTCCATCCCTCACCAGCAGAGCTACCCCACCTCCTCTGCCCACCTGCCTGTCCTTTCTATAGGATGTATAACCCTGAATATTAAGGTCCCAGGCCCGATCCTCCTATCCTCCTGCAGCCACATCTCAGTAATCCCCACAATGTCATATCTACCAACCTCTAACTGAGCCTCAAGCTCATCTACTTTACTTCTTATACTTTGCACATTCATATACAATACTTTTAATTCCTTACGCATCTCACCTTTCACATCGATCCCTTTTATGCTTCGCCATACTCTCCTATCCCTTTGTCAGCTTCCTTTCCCGTTAATTCTGGGGTCATTAACTATTCCGTTCTCGACTATCCCATTTGACACCCCACCCCCCTTATTCAGTTGAAACCCCCCGTGTAGCAGTGGCAAACCTGCCTGCCAGAATGCTGGTCCCCACCTGTTAAGATGCAATCGTCCCTTTTGTACAGTTCCCCCTTACTCCAACACAGATCCCAGTGGAGTAAGAATCCAAATCCCTGCCCCTTGCACCAGTTCCTCAGCCACACATTCAGGTCTTGTATCTCCCTGTTCCTGCTTCTGTAGTTACGCCCACTAGCTTTTTAGTTATCATTGTTTGTTGAATTCCTTTGGTGTAAGTAGAACGTGCAAGTTGATAAAATCTTTGGATCTTTATAATGGTGTAAGGCTTCTGTTTTTGTATGGACAACACAACACCCAACATGGTGTCAGAAGTGGGATACGAACCCACGCCTCCAATTGACCAACCTCTGATCAGCATTTTCAACAAACCTATCCACACCTCGCCAGCGGATGTTACTACAACTTCAAAAATATGACATCGTTCTCATCCACAAACGCAGTAAAGATATGCACCTGGCCGACACTCTCTCGCGTGCACCCCGGAAGACCTGCGAGGATCCGCCTTCGCCGGATGATGACTATATTGTGATTACTGTGTCTTTTATCCCTTCGTCCTGTATGGAGGACCTGGTTGCCCACACTGCTGCTGACAGTACCT
Source organism: Leucoraja erinaceus (assembly GCF_028641065.1). Classification (NCBI taxonomy): domain Eukaryota; kingdom Metazoa; phylum Chordata; class Chondrichthyes; order Rajiformes; family Rajidae; genus Leucoraja; species Leucoraja erinaceus. The sequence goes on along the minus strand of NC_073406.1, from coordinate 27,204,634 downwards.
TACGGTTGCTAACCTCCGTCATTAAGCATGGCTGGCCAAACACTATAACGTTCCGCTGCCAGTCCGGCCCTTCTTTGCTGTCTGAGATGAGCTAGTACTGCAAGACGGCATTATTTTAAAAGTACACAAGGCCGTGGTCCCTGCTTCGCTGCACCACCGGTATTTTAACGCTGGGCACCCAGGTGCTGAAGCCATTGTTTTACGGGCAAGAAGCATATTTTACTGGCATGGCATGGCCGAGTACATCACCGTAAATGTGGCATCCTGCGCAGTGTGCAACAGTTTAGCACCTCACCAACAAAAGCAACCACTTATTGCACATCCTGTGCCTGCGTTCCCGTGGTCTAGTCGCAGCTGACATATTCGATTGGCATGTCAAACAGTACCTGGTGCTTGTGGATTCTTATTCAGGATGGTTCGACATTGATTTTCTCAGCAGCCCCACTTCCAGCGGAGTGATTTCGAAGTTATCTCGCCACTTTTCTGTCCACAGATCTCTGGCCAAACTGCTAACTGACAACGGCAGTCAATTCACCAGCCAACAATTCAGGGAGTTCGCTAGACACTGGAATTTCCACCACGTCACCAGCAATCCTGAATACCCCCAGTCTAACGGGTTGGCTGAACGGACTGTCAAAAGTGCTAAATAGCTCTTACAGAGCAAAATCGGACATTTTCCTGGATCTGCTCAACTTACGCAACATCTCCCGTGACCCCATCTTGTGTTCAACAGTTGTTGTCGAGGCAAACCCGTGCTACGGTGCCTGTAGCTGACCAGGCATTGATCCCACACGTTTTTTCACCTGAGGAGGTTCAATCCATGTTGCAACAGAAGCGTGACATTCAAAAACAATGGTTTGACAAGACAAGTAGATCATTGCCACCGCTAACCAAGGGGCGGGTGGTCTGCTTACAGACTGACAAAGGCCACGACCGCATTGGAGTAATTTCTGGACTTGCTTCAGAGCCACGCTCATATATCGTTAGTGCTGATGGCAGCACCTACAGACAACAGGCAACACATCCTGCCTGTGAACGAGCCAGTTCCTCCTCCGTATTATTCAGATCATACAAGTACACTTCTGTCTGCGTCTAGTGGCACTTGCATGCTTTTGCCAACGCAACAACCCATGCCTGCAACAGCTCCTCTGTCTGTTCCGTCTTTGCCACCACAGTTCCCTGTTTCGTCTCCAGAAACGTTGGTCCAGTCTTCCCCGCCTGTGAAATCACCTGCCCTCTCCCCGGAAAAACTAAATGAAGGTGATCTTTATCGTACACGTGCTGGTCATGTTTGCAGGCCAGTGTGAAGTATCTGGACTATCTTTGACTTTCCTCCAGTTTGTCATTGATTGTTATACATGTAGTGTTGTTGATTCTTTAAGAGGGAGGATGTAGATTAGTGTCACTCATTTCATGAGTCATGCTACAGTAGTTACACCCACTAGCTTTTCAGTTATCATTGTTTGCGAAATTCCTTTAGTGTAAGTAAGTGCACGTGTGTCGTCATGCTTGCAATGTAGTTGATAAAATCTTTGGATCTTTATAATGGTGTAAGGCTTCTGTTATTACATGGACAACACCCAACACTGACTAATCAAGAATCTGTCAATCTCCGCTTTAAACATATGCATTGACTTGGCCACCACAACGGTCTGTGGCAATGAATTACAGATTTACCACCATTTGACAAAATAAATTCCTTCTCATCTCCTTTTATTTTTAATGGTATATCCTATAGCCTCTGGTCCTAGACTCTCCCACTAGTGGAAACATCCTCTCCACTTCCACTCTCTCCAGGTCTCTCACTCTTCAGTAAATTATCTCCTCATCCTTCTAAACTCCAACCCCAGTGCCTTCAAACGCACATCATATGTTAACCCAATCATTCCTGGGATCATTCTCGTAAATCTGCTATGGACCCTCTCCAATGCCAGCACATCCTTCCTCGGATATGGGGCCCAAAACTGCTCACTATACTCCAAATGCGGTCTGACCAGCACCTTAGTTTCCTCTTAGGCAGTCAATTTCCCTCCTGGCTCAGCATTACATCCTTGTTTTTGTTTATATATATACACACACATTTATATATATATACACACACACACACATATATATATACACACACATATATACACACACACACACACACATCAGTTTGTGTGCTTATACAAAATCGGGAGATAATAAAACAAATGCAATGCATTTATTTCGAGAGAGCTAATATATATATATATATATATATATATATATATATATATATATGTGCTCTCTCGAAATAAATGCATTGCATTCGTTTTATCTCCCGATTTTGTATAAGCACACAAACTGATCTAGAGGAGACAGGCAACTGGTGCACAAACAGATACAGACCATCCAGGATCTAAAATCAGTGCAAACTGCACCCAACTGGTCTCTTAGAAAGGTGCTCAAATTCCAAACTACCACTGAGCAACTGCTCTTTGTTCTTTGAGGAAAGCCAGCAGTAACATTTGCAGAATAGATTGTTCATCTCTGGCTAAGAGGCATGCGACCCGGAATTAAATAGTGATTAGGATAAAAGCAAGAGGGATAATTGCACCATGATTGGCCCTTAAAGGCCAATCAATAATTCAAACAGAAATTATTCTTTGAAATATTCCTACCATGCACAATCTGATCTACAAAGTCACTGCAGGGATGGGTACAGATTAGGCCAATTTATTTCAAAGCCACAAACAGCAATCACCGAAGAAGATGCTACCAGGAGGTGGTTGTCTTTATGGTTAGTGAGTTCAGCTGCCTGTTCTCTGCCCAGGTTTTGGTGTATCAAAAGATATGGGTAGCAAAATTATATGAATATAAACCAGAGAGGTAGATGAACAATTCACATTAGAGATAGAGTTATACTGCAAGGAGACAGGTCCCTCAACCCTTTCCTCTCCATGAACCTGCCCAACTAAATATTATAATTTTACCTAGCTCCACTACTTCCCCTGCAAACTCATTCATACAGTGCATTCAGAAAGTATTCAGACCCCTTCACTTTTTCAACATTTTGTATGTTACAGCCTTATTTTAAAATGGATTAAATTATTTTTTTTATCATTAATCTACACACAATACCCCAGAATGAAGAAGCGAAAACAGGTGCTTAGAATTTTTGCAAAATAATTAAAAAATAACTGAAATATCACATTTACATAAGTATTCAGACCCTTTGCTATGACACTCAAAATTGAGCTTAGGTTCATCCTGTTTGCATTGATTATCCTTGAGGTGTTTCTACAACTTGATTGGAGTCCACCAGTGGTAAATTAAATTGATTGGACATGATTTGGAAAGGCCCACACCTGTCTATATAAGGTCTCACAGTTGACAGTGCATGTCAGAGCAAAAACCAAGCCATGAAGACAAAGGAATTATCCGTAGACCTCCGAGTCAGGATTGTGTCGAGACACAGATCTAGGGAAGGATATAAAACAATTCCTGCAGCATCGCAGGTCCCGTCATTCTTATATGGAATAACTTTGTAACCACCAGGACTTTTCATAATGCTGGCCGCCCGGCCAAGCTGAGCAATCGGGGGAGAAGGGCCTTGGTCAGGGAGGTGACCAAGAACCCGATGGTCACTCTGACAGAGCTACAGAGTTCCTCTGTGGAGATGGGAGAACCTTCCAGAAGGACAACTATATATCTGCAGCACTCCACCAATCAGGCCTTTTATGGTAGAGTGGCCAGACGGAAGCCACTCCTCAGTAAAAGGCACATGACAGTCCGCTTGGAGTTTGCCAAAAGGCACCTAAAGGACTCTCAGACCATGAGAAACAAGATTCTCTGGTCTGATGAAATCAAGATTGAACTCTTTAGCCGGAATGCCAAGCGTCACGTCTGAAGTAAACCAGGCACTGCTCATCACCTGGCCAATACCATACCACCCATTCAACAGGACACCAACCCTAAGCACACGGCCAAGACAACGCAGGAGTGGCTTCATGACAAGTCGGGGAATGTCCTTGAGTGTCCCAGCCAGAGCCCGGACTTGAACCCAATCGAACATCTCTGGAGGGACCTGAATATAGCTGTGCATCGATGCTTCCCATCCAATCTGACAGAGCTTAAGAGGATCTGCAGAGAAGAATGAAATTACCCAAATACAAGTGTGCTGAGCTTGTAGCATCATACCCAAGAGGACTTGAGGCTGTAATTGCTACCAAAGATGCCTCAACAAAGTACTGAGTAAAGGGGTTGAATACTTATATAAATGTGATATTTCATATATTTATTTTAAATTATTTTGCAAAAATTTCTAAACATCTGTTTTAGCTTTTTTATTATGAGGTATTGTGTGTAAATTAATGATTTAAAAAAAAAACGAATTTTATCCATTTTAGAATAAGGCTGTAACAAAATAAAATGTGGAAAAAGTGAAGGGGTCTGAATACTTTCTGAATACACTGTATACCCAACCCATCTGTGTGAGAAATGTGCTCCTCTGGTGATGAAGCCAAATTTACTGGTTCCCTTCAAATCTTTCCCTTCTCACCGTAAACCTACGACATTTAGTTTTAGACTCCCCTATCCTGGGACAAAGATTAAAGTCCCTGTCCCACTTGCGTGTCCTTGTCACGCTAATTACGCGACTTCGTAATCGCGTTGAGGCGCGACGGTCCCGCGAAGGTCGCGTGCGACTTCATGCGTCTGAAGCGAGTGACGTAATTTGAAGATGGACACAAAATGCTGGAGTTACTCAGCGGGACCGGCAGTATCTCTGGAGAGAAGCAATGGGTGATGTTTCGGGTCGAGACTCTTCTTCAGTCTGAAAAAAGAGTCTTGACCCGAAACGTCATCCCGACACACTAGGGGCAATGTACAGAGGCCAATTAACCTACAAACCCGTACATTTTTGGAATGTGGAAGGAAACCGGAGCATCCAGAGGAAACCAACATGGTCACAGGGAGAACATGCAAACTAGACAGGCAGCACTCGAGGTCTAGATCAAAGGTAACCACCTGCGTTACCTTTGTGGAGCTGCAGTAGTTATATTGCTGAACTTGTATTTCCGAGGACCCAACCCAAAACATTTCCTATCCATGTTCCCCAGAGATGCTGCCTAACCTGTTGAGTTACTCCAGCACTTTATTTTGCACCCCAGGAGGTGTGGACAAGTCCAAATTCCACCCTTTTGAATGAGGTGGAGAGGGAAAAATAGATCAATCATGATTAAATGGCAGAACAGCCACTGTTCCTATATCTTATGACATGAGAACCTGAATTCAATTTCAATCATCTGGAGTAAACATGTAACACCATTGAGAAAAAGTGACAATACTCACTAACTGTACCCAACCAAAAGTGACCGCCTTTACAATCTAACTTTGCCATGGCGAGTGAAGAAGGGTCCCGACCCAAAATATCACCAATCCTTTTTCTCCTAGAGATATTACGTGACACGCAGAGTCCAGCTTTTTGTGTCCATCTACAATTAGACAATGGTACACAAAAATGCTGGAAAAACTCAGCGGGTGCAGCAGCATCTATGGAGCGAAGGAAATAGGTAACGTTTCGGGCCGAAACCCTTCTTCAGACCGATCTGGAGTCTGAAGAAGGGTTTCGGCCCGAAACGTTACCTATTTCCAGCATCTGCAGTTTCCTCTTCTACAATTAGACAATGCCTGGTTTACTAAGAAACTAAATAAATCTGAATTGAAACACATATATTTCTAAATACACAAGTAGTGACGAGGCAGCTTTTAGGGATTCAGAGGCAGCAATTTGATGTAGATACAATGTAAGCATATATAAAATGAACATTAATATAGTAATCTGACAGGTAAACATAGATATAAATAAACAGGTACAATAAAGGAGAAACACATAATGCTACAAATAAAGGGCTTGGCAATTGGTCCTAAACGCACTGACATAAGGGGTGTACACAAACAAATGCAGAGCGGTACCGAGCGGTTTAGGAGCCGTTACCCTGAACACGAAGTAGTCCTTGATCCTGGCCTGCAGCGTGGGATCCTTCACACTGATGGGAGTCAGGGTCTCGGCGCCGTAGGCCGCGCTACTCGGCCCGCTGCCCGCCGCCCCGATCCCCGTCCCCGCCGCAGCTCCCGCCGCCTCCGCTCCGCCGCCCGCTGACGGGAACCCCGGGGCCGCCATGCCGTCGGTCGGCAACACGGCCGCGTCCGGCTCTACCGAGTCGTTCATCTGTAGCATAGCGACGGGCAGCAGCGTGTGAGGGCGAGAGGAGGCGGCGCCACGGCGTCAACAGCGATGGCGCCACCCGCCCGGAGCGGGGAGTGGGGGCGGGGCTAGTGAGTGGGGGCGGGGCCAGTGATTGGGGCGGGGTTAGTGAGTGGGGGCGGGGTCAATGATGGGAGCGGGGGCGGGGCTAGTGAGTGGGGGCGGGGTCAATGATGGGAGCGGGGGCGGGGTTAGTGAGTGGGGGCGGGGGGCCAATGATGGGAGCGGGGGCGGGGCTAGTGAGTGGGGGCGGTGTCAATGATGGGAGCGGGGGCGGGGGGCAGTGACTGGGCAGTGGGGGGCGGGGCCATGGGATTGGGGCGGGGTCTGGGATGGGGGCGGGGTTAGTGGTAGGAGGGGGCAAAGATTGAAGGCAAAGCTCTTTGGGGCGGGGTCATGGTGGGGCGGGGTCATAGATTGAAGGCGGGGTCAGTTGTCGGGGCGGGGTCAGGGATTGGGGGCGTGGTTACTGGTTGGAGTGGGATCAGTGGTTGGAGTGGGGTCAAGGCCAGGTCACTGCCACTGCTAATGCTACATCCCTCTGCTCCAGTATCTTTGCCCTGCTCTACAACACTTCCCAAAATGCAACACCTTACACTTGGCTTCAGCTGATCAAGACCTTGCTCTAATTCTTCTGCACTAATAGGGGTGTTGCATGTAAGGTCATCAGGTCAAAAGGTGTGACGCACGGATCAGCTCAATCCTTCTGGAGGACATGGCAGATTCCGGCATACACTGTTAACACACGAAACGCATACTTTCTTACCTGTTAAAAAATGCCGAAATGGTCAATTTTTACGCTGTAAATAAATGTGGAGGGTGAATTTCATTGTCCTATCTGGGACACATGATAATAAAAAGTCTTGCCATGACTTGACTTGACTGAGTGCTCTGAACCAAATGCTCTAGTATCTTTGCTCTGAACCCGAGCACCAAGGTGTAAACGGCCGAAGGAGCGCATCCCTCGGGACAGCCCCCACTCTCCCTCCGGGGTCAGCGCTGTCCAGCCATGGCCGCCCTCTGCCCACCCTCCCCCTGTGCGGCCACACTATCACGGTCTGTGAGTCGGCAGTGCCCACACACTGGGCCGGGTGGAGCTGGGCCCCAACCCCACCGACCAACCCCCCTCACCGACCACCCACCGACCACCCTCTCCCACCGACCACCCCATCCCCTCCACCCAACAAACACCTCCGACCACCCGGTAACGTCCCCATCAGCTGCAGCAGAGTTGGGTACAGTCTGGTCCCTCCGCCCACCCAGAGTCACTGACCGCGCTGCATCAGCACCTTCCCCCCCCCTGCCCCCCGACTTTCTCCACCCCTCGCCGCGGGGATAGATGGCCCAGGGTCCGCGAGTGTGGAACTAGTCAGCGTGGGGTCTGGATGCTGGGACAGAAGACAGGCCCGTTACACTGGAAGACATGGTAAGTGCTTACCTGCAGTTGGTGTTACGTGGCCACAGTACGGGTCATAGGTCGTGACCTCGACTGCCGTGCAACCTCCTTACAACCTACAACCTACTTTAGTGTAATCTGCAATCTGTCCTTATTCGCAGTTAAGAACGGAGGAAAAATATTCCTCAAGGATTTTGACTATCTTCGGCGGCTCCAAACATAATTCTCCACTTTGGTCCACCTAATGGCCATCTTTGGTCCTCCTAGCTCCTTGATATACATAACGTCTTTTTGGATTCTCCTTAATTTTGGCTGCCAAAGGTATGTCATGCCAACCTTTTGCACCAGGTTCCTTCTTAAATATATTCTTGCCTTCCATATACCCCTCCAGGGATTCACTTGATCTCATTGTTTGTATCTAACCCATGATCCAGCTTTTGTGACTCGAGCCTCAATATCGCTTCATCCGGGGATCCCTACTCCTGGCACTTTCCCCTTCACTTTAACAGGCACATGCAGACCTTGAACTTTCGTTATTTCACTTATAAAAGTCACCTAGTTGCCGGACATCCCTTCACCTTCACCTGCAAATAACTTTGTTCAACGTAAGCTCTTGTCCAATACTGGCAAAATGTGTTTTGCCCCAATTTAGAACTTTAACTTGTGGATCTGTCCAGTCCTTTTCCATAAACATTTTACAAACTAGTTGAACTGTGCTCACTAATCCCAAAGTGCTCCCCCACTGACACCTCAGTCATTTGCCCTGCCCTATTTCCCAGGGGTAGATCAAGCTTTGCACTGCTACATAGATACATAGACAATAGATGCAGGAGTAGGCCATTTGGCCCTTTGACCCAGCACCGCCATTCACTGTGATCATGGCTGATCATCCACAATCAGTACCCCGTTCCTGCCTTCTCCCCATACCCCTAAGAGCTCTATCTAACTCTCTTTTGTATGCATCCAGTGAATCGGCCACCACTGCCTTCTGTGGCAGAGAATTGCACAAATTCACAACTCACTGTATGAAAAGGTTTTTCCTCATCTCATTTCTATCCCCTTCTTCTTAAACTGTGAGCCCTGGTTTTAGACTCCCCCAACATCAGGAACCTGTTTCCTGCATCTAGTGTGTCGAATCCCTTAATAATTTTATATGTTCCTATCTCCTCTCATCTTTCTAGGTTCCAGTGAATACAAGCCCAGTCGCTCAATTCTTTCATCATATTACAGTCATGCCATCCTGGGAATTAACCTTGTGAACCTACTCCCTCAATAGCAAGAATGTCCTTCCTGAAATTAGGAGACCAAAGCTGCACACAATAGTCCAGGTGTGGTCTCACCAGGGTCCTGTACAACTGTAGAAGGACCTCTTTGCTCCTATACTCATCTCTTCTCATTATGAAGGCCAACATGTCATTAGCTTTCTTCACGGCCTGTTGTACCTGCATGCTTACTTTCAGTGACTGATGTACAAGGACACCCAGGTCTCGTTGTACTTCCCCTTTTCCTAACTTGACACCAATCAGATTGGGTCGTTTCTCGTCATGATGCGTCGCCTATTCCTTTGCTCCATAGATGCTGTCTCACCCACTGAGTTTCTCCAGCATTTTTGTCTCCAAACAGATAATAATCTGTGTTCCAGTTCTTGCCACCAAAGTGGTTAACCTCACGTTTATCCACATTATACAAGATCTGCCATGCATCTGCCCACTCGCCCAACCTGTCCATATCACCCTGCATCTTCATAGCATCCCCTTCACAGTTCACACTTCCAACCAGCTTTGTGTCATTTGCAAATTTGCTAATGTTACTTTTAATTCCTTCATCTAAATCATCAATGTATATTGTAAATAGCTGTGGTCCCAGCACCAAACCTTGCGGCACCCCACTAATCACAGCTTGCCATTCTGAAAGGGACCCGTTAATCCCTACTCTTTCTATCCTGTCTGCCAACTAATTATCTATCCATGTCAATACCCTACCCCCAATACCATGTGCTCTAAATTTGTGCATTAATCTCCTGTATGGGTCCAGGTTCACTACATCCACTTGCTCTCCCTTTGTTCATATAACTTGTTACGTCCTCAAAAAGTTCCAGAACATTTGTCAAGCATTATTTCCCCTTCGTAAATACATGCTGACTTGGACTATTACTGCTATGCTGCTATTACATCTTTGATAATCATCCCCAGCATCTTCCTCACCATTGATGTCAGGCTAACTGGTCAATAATTCCCTGCTTTCTCTTTCCCTCCTTTCTTGAAAAGTGTGATAATTGATAGTTGATAGTATAGCTTTCTCAGCTTTCTCTACGTTCAACAAATTCCATCCCATCTAAGCCCATCACATTATAAGTTCATACGTTCGTGTTCATAAGTGAGAGGAGTAGAATTACGCTATTCGGTTCATTAAGTCTATTCCATCATTCAATCATGGCTGTTCTATTTTTCCCTCTTAACCCCATTCTCCTGCCTTCGCCCCATAACCCTTCACACCCGTACTAATCAACAATCTATTAAAGATTTCAAAGGTTTCAAAGGTCTTTTATTGTTATGTGTCATGTAAAAAAACAACGAAGAAGGAAGGGACAGACAGACTGTTGGCGAGGCAGCCAGTGCCGGTGGAAGTATCTATCTTTCTCTGCCTTAAAGGTATCCAATGACTTGGCCTCCACAGCGTTCAGTGGTAATGAACTCCTCAGATTCACCGCCTTCTGACTAAAGAAATTCCTCCTCATCTCCTTCCTAAAGGAGCACCCTTTAATTCTGAGGGTATGACCTCTGTTCCTAGACTCTCCCACTAGTGGAAGCATCCACCACATCCACTTTATCCAGGCCTTTCACTATTTGGTAAGTTTCAATGAGGTCCCCTCATTCTTCTAAACTCCAGCGTGTGGAGGCCCAATGCCGTCAAACACTCATCGTATGTTAATCTGCTCATTCCTTGGATCATTCTCATAAACCTCCAGCACCAGCACATCCTTCCTCAGATCTGAGGCCCATAACTGCTCACAATGCTCTAAATGCGGTCTGACCAGCGCCTTATTGAGCCTCAGCATTACATCCCTGTTTTTGTATTCTAGTCCTCTCAAATTAAATGCTAGCATTGCGTTTGCCAAATAAATGCATTGCATTTTATGGCAGTCTAAATTTATAGTAGTGAATTTAATTCTCATCAATCTTTTATCCAGTCCATCCCTCCCTGAGCCATCTTTCTGTAATGAATATAATATCTCAGTCCCACATCTATCCATGTCCTGTGTCCATTCACATTGCCTATCTGGCCTCTTACGTTGAAATAAATGCAATTCACTCCAACTGTTCCCCTTGATTCCTTGCCGTGCTGCTGCCTGCCTTGTCTACTGAATTTGCTGTCATTGACTTTTGTATCAAGTTCCAGATTTTTCCACTGCCTCATTACTACTTTGGATCACACCACCCTAGTCAATCTAGTTTAAACTCTTCATAGTAGCACTAACAAGTCTGCCCAGCAGGATATTGGACCCCTCCAGTTCAGGGGCAACTTTCTGGACAGATCACCTGTGCCCCAGAAATGATCCTAATCATCCAAGATTTGTAATACCTGCCCCTTCCTTCATAAACTTTGGCTTTCCAAAAATATATGCAACCATATATGCAAGGGATGCGCCTATAAGCTGCAATGTGATAATGACCTGAAAGTGGATGGAATAGTAAATGGTTTGTTTCTATCACAGGCGGGGACATTTAATGTCCATCTGAGAGACAGAAGGGACAGGATTGGTGAGATGTCTAATCCATTAGATTACAGTGCCAGCGGTGATGAAATAGAATCATCTCAGCAGAGTGGAGATGACATAGACCGTTTTACTAGTAGAAGTGAGTTTAAAGTCTGTGTGGAAGATGGAGCCCATGGCAGCCAGATGTCAAATAACAATCAGAATGGGGATTATTGGAGATTTACTAGTACATGTAATTTAGCTGATGATACAAAGCTGGGAGGCAGTGTGAATTATGAGAAGGATGCCATGAGGGATATAGACCATCTCCGTGAATAGAAGAGGATTTGGTGGATAGAATACAATATTGAATGATAGCACGTCATTAACACAAAAAAACAGAAAATAACATTTTTAAATGGTGAGAGATTATAAAGCCTGAGGTTGTGGTACATATAGGTACCAATGACATAGGTAAAAAAAGGGAAGAGGTCCTGAAGGGAGGATTTAGGGAGTTGGGAAGAGAGTTAAGGAAAAGGACCAAAAAGGTAACAATCTCAGGATTGCTGCCTGTGCCACGTGACAATGAGAGTAGGAATGGAGCGAGGTGGAGGATAAATGCGTGGCTGAAAGACTGGTGCAGAGGGCAGGGATTCAAGTTTCTGGATCATTGGGATTTCTTTTGGGGAAGGTGGGACCTGTACAGAAAGGACGGGTTGCACTTGAACCCGAAGGGGACCAATATCCTGGCGGGGAAATTTGCAAAGGCTACTGGGGAGACTAGTATGGTTGGGGCGCGGGGCTCAAATAGAGAGGCAGGAAGCAGAAAAGAGAAGCACTCGGACACAAGAGGAAAAAGAAGAAAAAGGAAATAAACAGAGAATAAGAGGCTTAAATGTGCATATTTTAATGCTAAGAACATTGTAAGAAAAGTGGATGAGCTTAGAGTCTGGATAGACACCGGGAAGTATGATGTTGTGGCGATCAGTGAAACGTGGTTGCAGGAGGGCTGTGATTGGAAACTAAATATTCCAGGATTTCGTTGCTTCAGGTGTGATAGAATTGGAGGGGCAAGAGGTGGAGGTGTTGCATTGCTAGTCAGGGAAGATATTACAGCAGTGCTTTGGCAGGATAGATTGGAGGGCTCATCCAGGGAGGCTATTTGGGTGGAACTGAAAAGTGGGAAAGGTGTAGCAACACTTATAGGGGTGTATTATAGTCCGCCAAATGGAGATCGAGAATTGGAAGAGCAAATATGTAAGGAGATAGCAGATATTAGTAGTAAGCACAAGGTAGTGATTGTGGGAGATTTCAACTTTCCACATATACTGGGAAACACATTCTGTAAATGGGCTGGATGGTTTGGAGTTTGTAAAATGTGTACAGGATAGTTTTTTTGCAGCAATACATAGAGGTACCTACTAGAGGAGGGGCAGTGCTGAACCTCCTGTTAGGAAATGAGATGGGACAGGTGGTGGAGGTATGCGTTGGGAGCACTTCGGGTCCATGGATCACAATACCATTAGTTTCAATATAATTATGCAGAGGGTCAGAACTGGACCTAGGGTTGAGATTTTTGATTGGAGAAAGGCTAACTTTGATGAATGCGAAATGATTTAAAAGGAGTGAACTGGGACATTTTGTGGGAAGGATGTAGAAGAGAAATTAGGACATTTAAAGAGGAAATTTTAAGAGTACAGAATCTTTATGTTCCTGTTCGGTTGAAAGGAAACAGTAAAAATTGGAAAGAGCCCTGGTTTTCAAGGGAAATTGGACATCTTGTTCGGAAAAAGAGGGAGATCTACAATAATTATAGGCAGCATGAAGTAAATGAGGTGCTTGAGGAGTATAAGGAATGTAAAAAGAATCTTAAGAAAGAAATTAGAAAAGCTAAAAGAAGATATGAGGTTGCTTTGGCAAGTAAGGTGAAAGTAAATCCAAAGGGTTTTTACAACTATATTAATAGCAAAAGGATAATGATGGGATAAAATGGTCCATTGGAGAGACAGAGTGGACAGCTATCTGCAGAGCCAAAAGAGATGGGGGAGATATTGAACAATTTCTTTTCTTCGGTATTCACCAAGGAGAAGGATATTGAATTATGTGAGGTAAAGGAAACTAGTAGAGTAGCTATGGATACTATGAGTTTCAAAGTAAAAGAAGTACTGACACTTTTGAAAAAATATAAAAGTGGATAAGTCTCCAGGTCCTGACAGGATATTCCCTAGGACATTGAGGGAAGTTAGTGTAGAAATAGCTGGGGCTATGACAGAAATATTTCAAATGTCATTAGAAACGGGAATAGTCTCCGAGGATTGGCGTACTGCGCATGTTGTTCCATTGTTTAAAAAGGGTTCTAAGAGTAAACCTAACAATTATCGACCTTTTAGTTTGACTTCAGTGGTGGGCAAATTAATGGAAAAGATACTTAGAGATAATATATATAAGCATCTGGATAAACAGGGTCTGATTAGGAACAGTCAACATGGATTTGTGCCTGGAAGGTCATGTTTGACTAATCTTCTTGAATTTTTTGAAGAGGTTACTAGGGAAATTGACGAGGGTAAAGCAGTGGATGTTGTCTATATGGACTTTAGTAAGGCCTTTGACAAGGTTCCTCATGGAAGGTTGGTTAAGGAAGTTTCAACTGTTTGGTACAAATGCAGGAGTAGCAAGATGGATTCAACAGTGGCTGAATGGGAGAAGCCAGAGGGTAATGGTGGATGGTTGTTTGTCGGGTTGGAGGCAGGTGACTAGTGGGGTGCCTCAGGGATCTGTGTTGGGTCCTTTATTGTTTGTCATGTACATCAATGATCTGGATGAAGGTGTGGTAAATTGGATTAGTAAGTATGCAGATGATAATGAAGAGGATTTCCAAAGTCTACAGAGTGATTTAGGCCATTTGGAAGAATGGGCTGAAAGATGGCAGATGGAGTTTAATGCTGATAAATGTGAGGTGCTACACCTTGGCAGGATAGTTCCTTGAAGGTGGAATATCATATAGACAGGGTGGTAAAGAAAGCTTTTGGTATGCTAGCCTTTATAAATCAGAGCATTGAGTATAGAAGCTGGGATGTAATGTTAAAATTGTACAAGGCATTGGTGAGACCAAATCTGGAGTATGGTGTACAATTTTGGTCGCCCAATTATAGGAAGGATGTCAACAAAATAGAGAGAGTACAGAGGCGATTTACTAGAATGTTGCCTGGGTTTCAACAACTAAGTTACAGAGAAAAGTTGAATAAGTTAGGTCTTTATTCTCTGGAGCGCAGAAGGTTAAGGGGGGACTTGATAGAGGTCTTTAAAATGATGAGAGGGATAGACAGAGTTGATGTGGACAAGCTTTTCCCCTTTGAGAATAGGGAAGATTCAAACAAGAGGACATGACTTCAGAATTAAGGGACAGAAGTTTAGGGGTAACATGAGGGGGAACTTCTTTACTCAGAGAGTGGTAGCGGTGTGGAATGAGCTTCCAGTGGAAGTGGTGGAGGCAGGTTCGTTGGTATCATTTAAAAATAAATTGGATAGGCATATGGATGAGAAGGGAATGGAGGGTTATGGTATGAGTGTAGGCAGGTGGGACTTAGGGAAAATAATTGTTCGGCACGGACTTGTAGGGCCGAGATGGCCTGTAAGGAATGATTATGTAGACAGCGAAAAGATACAACTTGCTGGAGTGTAATTCAGCAGGTCAGGCAGCATCGCTGGAGAACATGGATAGGGTGTGTAGGAAGGAGCTGCAGATGCAGGTTTACATAGAAACATAGAAACATAGAAAATAGGTGCAGGAGTAGGCCATTCGGCCCTTCGAGCCTGCACCGCCATTCAATATGATCATGGCTGATCATCCAACTCAGTATCCCATACCTGCCTTCTCTCCATACCCCCTGATCCCTTTAGCCACAAGGGCCACATCTAACTCCCTCTTAAATATAAGCAATGAACTGGCCTCAACTACCTACATCGAAGATACTGGACACACACACACACACACACACACACACACACACACACACACACACACACACACACACACACACACACACACACACACACACACACACACACACACACACACACACACACACACACACACACACACACACACACACACACACACACACACACACACACACACACACACACACACACACACACACACACACACACACACACACACACACACACACACACACACACACACACACACACGCGCGCGCGCGCACACACACACACACACACACTCACTCACCTGCAGGGTGTGTACACACACACACACACACACACACACACACACGCGCACACACACACACACACACACACACCCACACACACACACACTCTCCCACACTCGCACACACACACACACACACTCGCACACACACACACTCGCGCGCACACACACACACACACACACACACACACACACACACACACACACACACACACACACACACACACACACACACACACACACACACACACACACACACACACACACACACACACACACACATATGACAGGTTCGATTTTATCATTTAAAAATAAATTGAATATGTATATGGAAAGGAAAGGAATGGAAGGTTATGGTCTGAGGGCAGGTAGATGGGACTAGGGGAAAATAAGTGTTCGGCACGGACTTGAAGGGCCGAGATGGCCTATTTTCCGTGCTGTAAATGTTATATGGTTATATGGTTCTCTCTCTCTATCTATATATATATGTGTGTGTGTGTGTGTGTGTGTGTGTGTGTGTGTGTGTGTGTGTGTGTGTGTGTGTGTGTGTGTGTGTGTGTGTGAAGATAGACACAAGTTTCGGGTCAAGATCTTTCTTCGGACTTAGGTCTTGATCCGAAACGTCACCCTTCCCTTCTCTCCAGAAATGTTGCCTGTCTGGCTGAGTTACTCCAGCATTTTGTGCCTAAAATGGATAGGTGACGTTTTGGGTCTGAAGAGGGTCCCAACCTGAAATGTTAAAGGATGCAAAGGATGATGCGTACAAACTAGCCAGAAAAAGCAGCATACGGGAGGACTGGGAGAAATTCAGAGACCAGCAGAGGAGGACGAAGGGCTTAATTAGAAAAGGAAAAATGGATTATGAAAGAAAACTGGCAGTGAACATAAAAACTGACTGCAAAAGTTTTTATAGATATGTGAAAAGAAAGAGATTAGTTAAAACAAATGTAGGTCCCTTGCAGTCAGAAACAGGTGAGTTGATCATGGGGAACCAGGATATGGCGGACCAATTGAATAACTACTTTGGTTCCGTCTTCACTAAGGAAGACATAAATGATCTGCCGGAAATAGCAGGGGCCCGCGGGTCAAAGGAGGTGGAGGAATTGAGTGAAATCCAGGTTAGTCGGGAAGTGGTGTTGGGTAAATTGAAGGTTACACAGAAAAGCTGGAGAAACTCAGCGGGTGCAGCAGCATCTATGGAGCGAAGGAAATAGGCAACGTTTCGGGCCGAAACCCTTCTTCAGTTGGGTAAATTGAATGGATTAAAGGCCGATAAATCCCCAGGGCCAGATAGGCTGCATCCCAGAGTACTTAAGGAAGTAGCTCCAGAAATAGTGGATGCATTAGTAATAATCTTTCAAAACTCCTTAGATTCTGGAGTAGTTCCAGAGGATTGGCGGGTAGCAAACGTAACCCCACTTTTTAAGAAGGGAGGGAGAGAGAAAACGGGGAATTACAGACCAGTTAGCCTAACATCGGTAGTGGGAAAACTGCTAGAGTCAGTTATTAAAGATGGGATAGCAGCACATTTGGAAAGTGGTGAAATCATTGGACAAAGTCAGCATGGATTTACGAAAGGTAAATCATGTCTGACGAATCTTATAGAATTTTTCGAGGATGTAACTAGTAGCGTGGATAGGGGAGAACCAGTGGATGTGGTGTATCTGGACTTCCAGAAGGCTTTCGACAAGGTCCCACATAAGAGATTAGTATACAAACTTAAAGCACATGGCATTGGGGGTTCAGTATTGATGTGGATAGAGAACTGGCTGGCAAACAGGAAGCAAAGAGTAGGAGTAAACGGGTCCTTTTCACAATGGCAGGCAGTGACTAGTGGGGTACCGCAAGGCTCAGTACTGGGACCCCAGCTATTTACAATATATATTAATGATCTGGATGAGGGAATTGAAGGCAATATCTCCAAGTTTGCGTATGACACTAAGCTGGGGGGCAGTGTTAGGTGTGAGGAGGATGCTAGGAGACTGCAAGGTGACTTGGATAGGCTGGGTGAGTGGGCAAATGTTTGGCAGATGCAGTTTAATGTGGATAAATGTGAGGTTATCCATTTTGGTGGCAAAAACGGGAAAGCAGAATATTATCTAAACGGTGGCCAATTGGGAAAGGGGGAGATGCAGCGAGACCTGGGTGTCATGGTACACCAGTCATTGAAGGTAGGCATGCAGGTGCAGCAGGCAGTAAAGAAAGCGAATGGCATGTTGGCTTTCATAGCAAGAGGATTTGAGTATAGGAGCAGGAAGGTTCTACTGCAGTTGTATAGGGTCTTGGTGAGACCACACCTGGAGTATTGCGTGCAGTTTTGGTCTCCAAATCTGAGGAAGGACATTATTGCCATAGAGGGAGTGCAGAGAAGGTTCACCAGACTGATTCCTGGGATGTCAGGACTGTCTTATGAAGAAAGACTGGATAGACTTGGTTTATACTCTCTAGAATTTAGGAGATTGAGAGGGGATCTTATAGAAACTTACAAAATTCTTAAGGGGTTGGACAGGCTAGATGCAGGAAGATTGTTCCCGATGTTGGGGAAGTCCAGGACAAGGGGTCACAGCTTAAGGATAAGGGGGAAATCCTTTAAAACCGAGATGAGAAGAAATTTTTTCACACAGAGAGTGGTGAATCTCTGGAACTCTCTGCCACAGAGGGTAGTTGAGGCCAGTTCATTGGTTATATTTAAGAGGGAGTTAGATGTGGCCCTTGTGGCCAAGGGGATCAGAGGGTATGGAGAGACAGCAGGTACGGGATACTGAGTTGGATGATCAGCCATGATCATATTAAATGGCGGTGCAGGCTCGAAGGGCCGAATGGCCTACTCCTGCACCTAATTTCTATGTTTCTATGTTTCTATGTTACTTATCCGTGTTCTCCAGATATGCTGCCTGACCCGCTGAGTTACTCCAGCATTTGGTGTCCTTTCATGTATTAGCCAGCATCTGAGTTATTTCCTTCAACATTAAGTAGACGCTGTCTATACTGTCTAATGTTTGGAAGGATGGGAGGCGAAGTTGTTAAGGGCTTGACATGGTAAATGTAGGAATGCTATTTCCCCTGAGTCAGTTATCTAGAACCAGAGATCACACTTTCAAAATATGATGTTGGCTTTTAAGAAATGAGATGAAAAGAAATGTTTGCACCCATGGGCAGAGAATCATTGAAAAGGGCAGAGCTTCAGTCACTGAATATGATCAAAGAATTTGATAGATGTTTGAATGATATTAAAGGAATCTTGCGAAATGGAGATGTAATTGGAAAGTGGTGCTGAGGTTAAAAATGTTACACTAGGGGGCAGCGAGCGCTGAGCAAACAGCAGAACCTGCCTTTGAGCAGCCAGGACCTTTCCACTAGACAACAGAATCCAGATATTTTCCTCTTTTGAAAAAGGAAAAATATTTAATATTCTTCAACTGGGCAAATATCCTTCTGAATTTGCTAGGTTAAAGCAATTAGTGTAAACGTTCATGCTGGAAGGGAAGGAACCAAATATCAGAACGTGGAAGGAAATACACACCAAAAGAGGGTTGCAGGAAAATCATCTATTTCTATTGTTTTGCACTTGGACTATGAACTTTGCACACATTCCTCTTGTTTTCTCCTGAAGATACAGCCGTCCGCAGGAGAATAATTCCACTGATACTGATGGAGGCAATACGGTCATTGTGAGATTAAATGTTTTTTGGTGGCGAGGAGGAAAAGGATGTTGCAAGATTAGTCCGTGCTGGTCGATTTCTGGGCACCATTTCAGAAGGAATCACTAGTTATATGACTGACTTTACCCTTTTTAATCATTTTATTCGGCAAATTAATTTTGCAACTTAGCTGTGTAATCATGTATTACAAATTAGTTGCAAGTTTTTATGGTTGAGACCAGGTGCCAGTTTTCATGGTGGCTTGGCAGTGGCGGGAGTTAGCATCTTCATACTCCTGGGAGTAATATCTCAGATGATCTGTCCTGGCACATTGATGCAGTCACACAGTAGGTTGCCCAACACCTCTACCAGCATGATTGGCAGCCCCGCAAACAGTCTGTCTGTTTTTTCATCTTTTTAAAAAATGTTTGGTATGTGTTAAAAGTCTGTGTAAATGTTCTCCAGTTTGTTTTATGTTGGGGAACTGCGATTAATTTTGGGATTGCATTCTCCGGTCGCTCTGTGGCCTACCATCGATGGAGCGGAGGCCTCCTTGAACTGACTTTGAACCTCATGGCAGGGCGTGGACTTACATCGGAGCCAATTCCTTGCCTGGGATCGCTCCAACTGCGGCGTGGACTTTACACCGAGAGCTCGCAGTCTCAGGAGAGGTCGAGTCGGAAAGCTCCAATGACGCAGAGCCCTGATGCAGGTTCGATCACCTGGCGCAGGGGAGCTGACATCCCCCCGAAGCAGGAGCTGATCGCCTCGACACGGAGGGCCTGCCGCCGGCTACGGGAGTCAAGATCGTCCATCAACGGAGGGAGCAAAGGGAAGAGATTTGAGCTTTATGTCACCTTCCATCACAGTGAGGAAGGTGGAGGAGTCACTGTGGTGGATGTTTATGTTAAAATGTGTTTTGTGTGTTCTGTTGCTTTTTATTTGTATGACTGACTTGGCAAATAAAATTCCTCGTATGTTGTAAAACATACAGTACATAGCTAATAAAGTATTATTGTGATTGTGACATTGAAGTTTAAAGTAATTTAGCATGTCACTAAATTGCAGAGAATTGTGGATGTACTCAAGTCCATCATTCAAACCTGTCTGAAGAAAGCAGCCAACATATTTAAGTACCAATTTATCCCTGATCATTCCCTCTTCTCCCTTCTCCCTTTCAGCAGGATATAAAAAAGCTCGAAATCATGTTATAGAGTCATAGAGTGATAAGTGTGGAAACAGGCCCTTTGGCCTAACCTTCCCACACCGGCCAACATGCCCCATCTAGACCAGTCCCACCTGCCAGAATTTGGCCCATATCCCTCTAAACCTGTCCTTTCTATGCACCTCTCCAAATGTTTCTTAAATATTGTGCTAGTACCTGCTTCAACTACCTCTTCCGCAGTTCGTTCCATACACCTACACCATTTGTGTGAAAAGGTTACACCTCAGGTTCCCATGAAATCTATCCCCTCTCACCTTAAACCTGTAATTTCTGGTCCTTGATTCCCCTATGGGTAAGAGACTCTGTGCATCTACCCGATCTATTCCTCTCATGCTTTTTCCCTGTGTTATCACATTGCCAACTTTTTTAATCTGAACTTTCTCTGTAAATGTAACGCTGTATCATTATATTCTGCATTCTGTTTTTTTTGTCTATGTCTACTTCCTGCTGTTCTTGGTTTTGGCTCAATTATATTCATATATTGTATCAGTTGGCATCAGGAAATGTCAGAGCAAGGGCCTGCTGGTGCCGGCGCATGGCGGCTAGTGTGGAACACAGGACACTGAAGGAGAACTGTTGGCTGAAGCAGTGGATTGAGTGCAGGCACCTGAAATATGAGTAGGGTCTGAACTGGGAGGTCTGGAACCATGAGGCACAAGATGGTGACACAAGCAAGTGTGAGAATGAGGGCCTGCCTGCTGATGCTGGCTGGAGTCTGAGGTAGGGTCTCGTCCTGAAACATCACCCATCCATGTTCTCCAGAACATGCCTGACTCACTGAGTTACTTCAGCAGTTTGTGTCTTTTTATAGTATCACTAGACCAAGTGGGACAACTGCTCTGTAACCTGATAACACAGGGAAAAAGCATGAGAGGAATAGATCGGCTAGATGCACAGAGTCTCTTACACATAGGGGAAATCAAGGACCAGAAAAAGTTGGGTCCCGTCCCCTCAACGCACAGTTGCGGGGGAGTTGGGAGAGGGAGGGGGGGAGGGGGGGTAGTGGGGGAGAGGGGGGGGAAGGGAGGGGGAGGAAGGTGGAGGGGATGGGGAGGGGGAGTGGAGAGGGGGGGGGGGGAGGGAAGGGGGGGAATGGGGGAGGGGGGGGAGGGGGGGGGGGAAGAGGGAGAGAGAGGAGGGAGGGGGGGGGGGGGAGAGAGAGAGGGAGTGAGAGAGGCGGAGAGGGATAGGGGGTGGTGAGAGGAGAGGGGGTTAAAGAGGGAGGGAGGAGAGGGAAGGGGACAGGGGGTGGGAGAGGAGGAGGGGGGAGAGGAGGAGGGGAGCCGGGAGGGCGAGTAGGCTGCGAGCGAGCGGGGCCCCCCGGCGAGCGGGCGGCAAATGGGCGGGTGGCGACCGAATTACTGTGAGTCGGGGGGGGGGAGGGGTGACGTAACTCGTAACGTGTGGAAAACAGTGCGAACAGGCCACATGGGAAAGCCCATTGTGACATCATCAGTTCGTTTATTTTCTACGTTATTTTTTGAACATTTTCATAAATAACTCGAGAAATAATGCATGACATTTTCAAATAAGGCAATTTTTTACCTCACAGCTTCGGAATATGTCTGTCGGAATATGTAAACATTTCACTGTTAGTGCTTCGTGTTTTCGGGTAGATGTGAATTGTACATGAACATCACACAAATAAATACACATCCAAGGTCAGAGTTTTATGTATAGAGATTTGACTGGATGGATTGCGAACAATGCTTTTTACTGTATCTTAATACACGTGACAATATTAAACTAATACCAATGCTATTACTCGAAACTTCTACAGATTCTGTAGAAAGTATAGAAGTTGGGATGTAATGTTAAAACTGTACAAGGCATTGGTGAGACCAATTCTGGAGTATGGTGTACAATTTTGGTCGCCCAATTATAGGAAGGATGTCAACAAAATAGAGAGAGTACCGAGGAGATTTACTAGAATGTTGCCTGGGTTTCAGCAACTAAGTTACAGAGAAAGGTTGAACAAGTTAGGTCTTTATTCTTTGGAGCGCAGAAGGTTAAGGGGGGACTTGATAGAGGTCTTTAAAATGATGAGAGGGATAGACAGAGTTGACGTGGATAAGGTTTTCCCATTGAGAGTAGGGAAGATTCAAACAAGAGGACATGGTTTCAGAATTAAGGGACAGAAGTTTAGGGGTAACATGAGGAGGAACTTCTTTACTCAGAGAGTGGTAGTGGTGTGGAATGAGTGTCCAGTGGAAGTGGTGGAGGCAGGTTCGATTTTATCATTTAAAAATAAATTGGATAGGTATATGGATGGGAAAGGAATGGAGGGTTATGGTCTGAGTGCAGGTAGATGGGACTAGGGGAAAATAAGTGTTCGGCACGGACTTGTAGGGCCGAGATGTCCTGTTTCCGTGCTGTAATTGTTATATGGTTATATATGGTTAAAGTATGCTGGCTGACTCTAGACTTTAAGATTTTAGACTTTTACTGATACAGCGTGGAAACAAACCGTTGGCCCACCGAGTCTGCGCCAGCCAACAATCACCTGTACGTTAACACTATCCTACACAATGGGGACAATTTACATTTACAGAAGTCAATTAACCTACAAATTAGCCTACAAATTTGTAAGTCTTTGAAGTGTGGGAGGAAATTGGAGCACCTGGAGAAAATCTGCACGGTTACAGGGAGAACGTATGGACAGTACCTGTGTATGCGCAGGGTCAAACATGGGACTTTGGCGCTGTGAGGCAGCAACTTTACTGCTGTGCCATTGTGCATTCTGGCCTGGCATGGCCATTCCAATGCACAGGAGTGCAAGAGTAGTGTAGTCAGCCTGGTCCGTCAGGGGCACTGCCAACATACCATCGAAGCACCTATGCGAAGTGCTGCCTCAACAAAGCTGATCCATCTGCAAGGATCCCGGCCATGTCCTTACATTAACATGGACTTATTTTCAATCTATGTTTTCCTCTATTGTCTTGTTCTATTCACTGACATAGAATATGAGTGTAATTTACATATAAGTTATGTTTTTGTGTGTTGGCTGAGTCTATGTGCCTGTGATGCAGCTGTAAGCAAGATTTCGACATTACTGTGCATGTGTATATGACAATATACTTGACTTGAAATTCAGGAGATTGAAATACTGTACTCTAATAATATCTTACTGTTCTTACTGCTTCTGAGCAGTACTGGAGCAGGTTCAAACACAAACTATGTCTATTCTTCCTAGCACTGCACTTTTTTAGCCACTTGGGCCTGATGCCATTCCAATTCTAGGTCCTATTTCAGAAACCAGATTTCAGTGTTTTCTCTATAAATATTTCATCTGAAAACTGTGACAATGTGCAAGACATTAAACTAGACCAATGTATCCCTCGTGTGATGCTTATGAACATTTCTGATAATTCAAATTCAAGTGAATATGTTCTTCACTGAAGATGTGCTTTTTTCTTACAATCAGTTATGATAAGATACCTTTATAGATTCACAAGACCAAGTGGGACCCGTTGTGTCCCGTCCCCTCAACGCATGGTTGCGGGGGGAGCGGGCGGCCTGCTAACCAATCCCTCACACACAAACTACCCCCCACACACACTAACTACCCCCATTGATATTATATTAATATCATTCAATCACTCCTTTTACCCGATCCCCCGCCCTATCCACTCCACTCACGTATAGCCCCCAACTCACAGGCACTGCTAGAGAGGGAGGGGGGTAGAGAGAGAGAGTTGACACAGAGGCACAGAGAGGGGGGGCAGAGAGGGTGTGGGGTAGAGTTTGAGGGATGGGGTGGCCCGTCGTCACAGAGGAGGGCTGGTTCACAAACCTCGCTCCAGGCTGCAGGCAGGGCCCGAGTACGGGGGAAGTGGTCGGAGTGGTGACATCACTCGTAGCTCGAGCAAGAAGACAGCGAGTTTTTTTCAAAGGTTTTTCAGCGATATTCTTTGGTCTTCAATCGACGGCCCGACCTTTGAAATATGGGGGGAGGAGGGAGGGGTGGGAGGTAGCATCAGTCGCAGTGCGAGCAGACGGCAGGCAGGCAGATCCATTGTCACGTCATCAGCGTAAAACAGGCGTTTTGATTTCAAAGTTGGATCGGATTTGTGAACATTTCCGATTTGGAGGGATATGGACCATTGTGATGTCATCAGCGAGACCATCTCATTTATTTTCAACTTTTTATCGGCTTTGTGAACATTTTCATAAATAACTCGAGAAATAATGCATGAATTTTTCACATGGCGATTTCGGAATCCAGCGGGTAAATCTCTACCTGAATGTGTAAATATTTTACCGTTAGCGCGTTGTTTTTTCGAAAAGATGTGAGAACACACAAACAAATAAATACACACACACACACACACACACACACACACACACACACACACACACACACACACACACACACACACACACACACACGCACACACACACACGCACACACACACACACATCCACGTACAATATCAGAGTTTTATAGTTATAAAGGATAAGATAGAGTGATACAGTGTGGAAACAGGCCATTCAGCCCAACTTACCCATGCTGACCAAAATGGCCCATCTACACTCATCCTACCTGCCTGCATCTGGTCCATATCCCTCCAAATCTATGCATGAAACTGTCGAATTTCTTCTTGAACGTTGCAATAGTCTCTGCCTCAACTACCTCCTCTGACAGCTTGTTCCACACACCCACCAGTGTGAAAAGCTGCAGAAAGGCAAGTTAGTGTCAGTTCATGCTTTATCCCATCCCTTGTGACCATTTTGACTGGCTGTGGGAGACTGTGAGTAGCAAGGGGACAGTGGGATCCAGGGGGAGAACTTGCTGCCGCCTTTCCCATGCATTTTCAAATAACGTTTTCTGGTAAGGATCCACGTGTTAATCAGTGGTCCAAAAAAGGTCTAATTTTTACTTTGGCTGTTGCCTGTCCTACATTGCTATTAGCTCAGTGAGAGCTCCTCCAGTTTCCCTTGTCCCAGATGTCAGTGGCTGGACACACGACACGGCACCTGTGCACTGCTGAATATTTTCAAAATGGAAAGGCCACCAATCATGTACGCTGGTTATTGTCTTATCTTATATCAACAATTTTCCACAATGCATTTATTCCATTCTCTCTCAGCCCTTCCTAATATTTGACTTTTCAGAAATGTCCCCTTGCTTCCTGTATCTAGTATAGGTGAATACTTCAATGTATTTTAATTCTATATATTTCAGAAGGAAATAGCGTTGCCTGTACTGCGACCCTTGTTATTTATTATCTGCCTCAGAGATAGTGACTCTTGTCAGAGTCCAGGTTTAAAAATGCTGGCTCACTATCCACCATTCTTGAAAGTGAGTGTTAGCTATTTATTCCCCACTGAACCTAGCATTACTCCCAGCATTACTCGCAGTGTTACTCCCAGTATTACTCCCAGCGTTACTCCCAGTATTACTCCCAGCGTTACTCCCAGTGTTACTCCCAGTGTTACTCCCAGCGTTACTCCCAGTGTTACTCCCAGCATTACTCCCACCGTTATTCCCAGCGTTACTCCCAGTGTTACTCCCAGTGTTACTCCCAGTGTTACTCCCAGCGTTACTCCCAGTGTTACTAACGCCCAGTGTTACTCCCAGCATTACTCCCAGCGTTACTCCCAGTTTTACTCCCAGCAGGCATCTGCAGGCTGACCTTTTCCTCTCCTACATCCTCTCCCACCTCAGTTCCATTCCCATTGCTACTCCAGATTGGTGCCCAGTTGAGCTTGGTTAACAGGAACCACGGGGAATTGGTTGGGTTGGGCTGAATTTTGGCTGCTTGATGTATGTAGTCTCAGCTCTAGAGTTGTGTTCTGCTGAAATCATATAAGCCTAATTGATAATTGTCTATTTATTTGTACAAAATATAAAGATTGTGGGGAAGACAGGGCTCAAAACTGAACTGACTCCAGGATCACTACACTTGGAGGAGTCAGGCTTCACGTGCCTGGTGGTGAGTGCCCATATGATTGTATGGGAATATGGTAGGCCTAGAGCTTCTTTCATCATATAACCTGCAAACACCTACTGGGCTCTCGTAAGCTACAAGACAACAGATGTACTGGTTTTTAATAAAAGCTCATAACTCTGAGACAATCTTCCACTGATGGGGTGCTTTGGGCCAAATGGTCCCATTGTCTACAGAAGAAATGACTGCACCATTCCTAAACAGCAATGATACATCCTGATAATACACTTTCTACAGTGCATCTGTAGAGGTTGGTGAGTTGTTTAGATATTTGGAGCCAAGTTATATATGTCAATCTCCCACAGATGGCAATGAAATAATTTAAAGCATCCAGTAGCACAGGGGTTAAGTTAATGGGTCAGAAGCTAGAGTTCTGAGGTTTGAATCCCAAGGTAGCTGAGCAATTTAAATTCAATAATCTGATACACCTGGAATTAACAAATGTACGTACCAGCCGCCAGGAAACTGTAGGGTTGCCATAAATATCTGTATCCTCCTCTGCTCCTCTCTCGTGTGGGGTCCCACAGGGCGCAGTTCTTGGCCCTCTCCTCTTTTCACTCTATTTGCTCCCACTCGGTTCCATCCTTAGGAAGCACGGGATTTCATTCCACTTTTATGCTGATGAGTCAGCTTTATGTGCCTCTGGGAAAGGGGGGTGTACACTCTGCCGGGCTCTTGCTTGAGTGTCTTAGTGACATAAAGGCCTGGATGTCACTGAACTTTTTAAAATTTAATGATGACAAGACGGAGGTAATGATCTTTGGTGGCACCTCTGGGGCCCCCCCTGTTGAACTAGGCTCTTTGTCTGCATATCTCAAACCTAACATCACGAACCTGGGGATTAAAGTGGACCCTGAGCTTAGATTTGACTGTCAGGTGAGGGCTGTTGTTAAATCTGTTTTTTTCCATCTGAGGCAGCTGGCCAAAATAAAGCCAATTCTGTCAAGGCAGCACTTTGAGACGGTAATCCACGCCTTTGTTACCACCCGGCTGGATTACTGCAATGCACTGTATCTGGGGGTTAGTCGGTCCTCCATCGCCCGTCTCCAGATGGTACAGAATGCAGCTGTTCGTCTCTTGACTGGCGCACGAAAGCATGATCACGTTTCACACCTTTTGGCCTCTCTCCACTGGCTGCCTGTTCAGTATAGGATTCGTTTTAAAATTCTTTTATTTACTTTTAAATCCCTAAGTGGTCTTGCCCCGTCCTACCTATCTGAGCTTCTTCACCCTTATTCGCCCTCCCGCTCTCTCAGGTCAGATGATCAGCTGCTCCTGATTGAGCCAAAGACTAAGCGGAAGCTCAGAGGGGACCGTGCCTTTGCTGTGTCGGCTCCGAGATTGTGGAATGAATTGCCTCTGCACGATAAACAGGCCCCTTCTCTAGCTGTTTTTAAGTCGCTCCTGAAGACATATCTATTCTCCGTGGCCTTTGTAGACCAGTAAGGTGTTGAATTGTTTATTTACTTTATTTGCTTGGTTTTGCTGCGTTGTTCGTACTCGTGTTTTATGTCTTTTAATTTATTGTTTGGATTTTCGTATGTAATTTATGCGCCTCGTGTTAGCTGTATGTTCTGTTGTTCTGCCTGTTTTATGATGTCTTGCTTGTTTTCTTTTTTCTGTACAGCACTTTGGTCAGCTTTGGTTGTTTTTTAAGGTGCTTAACAAATAAAGTTATTATTATTATTATTATATCTGTCTGCTTCACATATGAGGTTGACTGCACTGTCTCCATAATGCAGCGACAGTAAATCAGCCATTGACAGTGATCCCAACATTACAACTGGTAGATATTTTATTTAAATGATCAGATTGCCTGCATTTGGAACAACAAAGAATCTGCTGGAGGAACTCAGCAAGTCCGGCAGCATCTGTGGAGGGAAATGGACAGTCGATGTTTTGGGTCGTGATCCGTCATCTGACTGAATGAAGATTGGGAGGATATGAATGAATAAATGATACGTTATGGTCCAGGTCAGGAGGGGTTGATTGGCAGATGAGTCAGCTGGGGGAGGGAAGGGTAAGAATGCCGACAGAGGCTGGGAGGTGATAGGTAGCGGATGGAAAGGGCTGCAGATAATGGAATCTGGTAGCAAAGGGAAGTGATGCATGGAAGCTCAGAATGGAGGTAATGGGCAGATGGGAAAAGTGGGAAGGGGACACATTGGGATGGGAGTGCATGGGGGAGGAGAAAGTGAAACATCGTGATTGGGGCGGAGAGGGGGGGGGGAGGTCTTTGAAACGAATGGTGTGTGTGAGAGGAACTGGGTAGATCTGAAATTGGAAAGAAAATATCAGAGGGGAGCAGGTGTTCCCGAGTCTAGAGTTGGGGGGGGGGGGGGGGGGGGGGGGGGGGGGGGGGGGGGGTATTTGTACCTCAGGCAGGGGCTGTAGCGGGCATTGGGAAGCACTCTCCGGCACAATGCTTCACCGCGCTCCCGGCTGGGTCGCAGTTCCGAGGCTGCTACATAAATACCAGCCCCTTTACTGTTGTTCGTGGATTCATTAATGGAAGACCATAGAATCGTACTATAGGCACGGCCCTCTCGCCCATCTAGTCCCAGCCTAGCCCACAGATAACAGTGGCCTGTCTCCTTTATCACCGTTTCATTTTTACATATCTTTCATTAATTTGTTCTATGTCTCTCTACATCACCGAATCTCTCGTTTCCCTCTCCCCTTACTCTCAGTCTGAATAAGGGTCCCGACCCGAAACGGAACTCATGACATATGATGAAAGAATGGGTCGACTGGGCTTGTATTCACTGGAATTTAGGATGAGAGGGGATCTTATAGAAACATATAACATTCTTAAAGGATTAGACAGGCTAGATGCAGGAAAAATGCTCCCCATGTTGGGGAAGTCCAGAACCAGTCGTCACAGAATAAGGGGTAGACCATTTAGGACTGAGATGAGGAAAAACTCCTTCACTCAGGGAGTTGTGAATCTGGAATTATCTGCCACTGAAGGCAGTGGAGGCCAATTCACTGGATGTTTTCAAGAGTTAGATCTAGCTCTTAGGGCTAACGGAATCAAGGATAAGGGGAAAAAGCAGGAACGGGCTACTGATTTTAGATGATCAGCCATGATCATATTGAGTGGTGGTGCTGGCTCGAAGGGCCGAATACTCCTGCACCTATTTTTCTACGTTTCTATGTTTCTATTCCTTCTCTCCAGAGATGCTGCCTGTCCCGCTGAGTTACTCCAGCTTTCTGTGTCTATCTCTCATTTACCCACATTGGGGTTGTATCCCTCCTCATCTTTCATCCCTAAATACCTTTGCGAATGCCTTTTAATGGCTGTCATGTTGTATGTCCCTACACCTGGTCTGGAGGCAGCTGTTGGATCGTTCACCCGGCGCCGCACAGTGACAGGACATGGGTTAAGGCAGGAGCAGACCAGCACGGGCACTGCTCTAGTGAGGACCCGGTGAGGGGATGCCGGGGGCGGCTGCTTCACTGCCCACAGGTGGTCCGGGGCCTGCCCTTGCCCCAGCCCCAGCCACAGCAGAGCCCCAGTGACATGACCCTAGACAATAGCTGGAGCTGGGGAAGCGCAACTACCTGGTCACCAGTGAGTCGTCACCCCTTCCCTCTACACCAGTCTGGCCACACAGTGTATCTAGAAATATATTTAACACCTCGTGTCTGTGTGGAAACAAGGAACTGTAGATACCCGTTTATACCAAAGAGACACAAAGTGCAGGAGTAACAGCGAGTCGGGCAGCATCTCTGGAGAACATGGACGGGTGACGTTACTTCAGAGATTTTGGTCTCGACCCAAAACATCACCTATCCGTGTCCCCTGGGGATGCTGCCTGACCCTGCTCCGCTGTAAGATCTTTGACCCTGCCTGCTGAGTTACTCCAGCACTCTGTCTAGCTCACGTTTGTGGTGTTATTTTCTCTCCCCGTCTCCATAGTGAATTCCAGCACAAATCAGCGACTCGGGCTTGGATCAGGCGGCGGCGTTCAGGCTGCGACGGGTCGGGGCGGGATGTGAAAGGCGGCGGGGGGGGGGGGGGGGGGTGGGATTTCAGGCTGGGGGGGGGGGGGGGGGGTCGGGGCGGGGATGTAGGGAGGGGGGGGGGGGGGGGGGGGGGGGGGGGATTAGCCGGGGGGGGGGGGGGGGATTAGCCGGGGGGGGGGGGGGGGGGGGGGTGGGGGGGGGGGGGGGGGGGGGGGGGGAGGGGGGGGGGGGGGGGGGGGGGGGGGGGGATGTGTCCGGTCTACAACCCCACCCCGACTGGACGCCCATGCGCTGCTCTCTGGCACATGGCAACGGGCTGTCGGCTCCACCCTCCCCACTGCCCGCTCACAGCCTGGATACTCTTCTCCCGGTCACTGCAGGATGTGTGGATTGTGAACTGATCAGACTCCACTCTGACTCATCTTTTAATTGAAGATAGATACAAAAAGCAGGAGTAACTCAGCGGGACAGGCGGTATCTCTGGAGAGAAGGCATGGATGACGTTTCGGGTCGAGACCCTTCTTCAGACTGTTAATTGACTGGAAAGGGCAAATGAAGGAACATCAGAGTTTCAGAAAGTGTGTGGATGCTTGAATTGCCATGAATAGACCCAGGTCCGACCTGGAGGAGCGTTTACACTGAGGACCAGTTGATTCCTCTCTTGCCTTTTCTTAAGGACGTTTTGCAAGTTTGTAACTTCTCGAGAAATACATCGACATTTAATACAAGCGCCTTGAACCGTCCGCCAGCAATGTACCGAGGGCTAGCGAATGTTTGTTTGCTGTTCCTCGCCGTCACCTCCGCTGTTACCCCGGGAATAACACAGCCCCACAGGTAAGTGTGGCGTTTCACATTTGACAGGAGTTGGAGACATCTGATGATTGATTGTAAACAAACGCTTTAGGATTTCAGCGACGTTGTATTTGAGTGTTGAATGTTCTTTCCGGCTGGATACATGAATTCGGATGTTAACTGTTTGGTAAAGATTGGCATCTAATAACTAACTGCCTGTGGGTTGGAGAGGCTGCTCCAGCTGCTTCATGCAGGGGCACAAGGTGGAATCGAAGCGAGATGGCTTTGATTCGCCAACATCGCTGCATCTTTCACGGGACAGTTTGTAACTTCCCCACGACCCTGAGCAGCGAGAGACCACCGTGTGCAGAATCTTCCCTCCCGTCGCTTTATCGCATGTTACGTGAACGTTTGTGACATTTCCTTGTATTTGTGAATAGTATTATTGTTTTCACGTGAGAGCAAGTCCGGAATGTTGTCACGGGAATCGCAGCAATTCCATCGGACACCAGGATCCAATGTTGCTGCCCCGCTCTACCGCGTTGCTGCTCCTCTGCCTCCTACTACCATTCTCCTGCCTTCTCCCCATAACCCCTGACACCCACCCGCATTAATCACTCCTATTATTCAAAGTAGCGGTGAATCCAAATCCAATATTCCCAAGGTTATCTGTTTAAAAAAAATCAATTTTGGCGGTGAAACAGGCCCTTCGGCCCAACTTATCCAAGCTGTCCATGATGCCCCTATCCTTGCACTATTTGTTAGTGGACAGATGCTGGACATATATGTGTGTGTAGGCAGGAACTGCAGATGTTGGTTTACACCGAAGATAGACATAAAATGCTGGAGTAACTCAGCGGGACAGGAAGCATCTCTGGATAGAAGGGATGGGTCGAGACCCTTCTTCATATATATTTATAATATAGTATTGTATTCTGTTCATTTATATCTCATACACATACAAATCAAGGCATTGTGATCTTCACCTGTGGCTACACTGGGATCCCAGACAGATCCAGTGGAACAGCCTTCATATCTGTAGTCTTCATGTGACCTGTTGGATAGGTGCCTTTTCAGACTCTGATTTGATACCAGATTAACTCAATATTAATTTCATTTGTATAGTAAAATGTGCGAATCTGAAAACTCAATTTTTCACAAGATTCCAAAAGCAGCTACCAACAGTTTTGGGGATTAGAGGGAGTTTCTGCCGCTCAAACTGTGAGATCTGAACCACACCGAATTCTCTGGTGTACTGGGTATCGGGTCACACTGGGTTCTCTGACACGATCTAGAGAAGAACAGAGAGATCCAACAATGAGCTGGCCAATATCCATCCCTCAACCAACACCTAAACCACAGATCATCTTGTCACTGTGACATTGTTGTTCATGGCTTGTGGTGAATGGGATTAAATATAACATGCTTGTGTAACCAGAGCCATGATGTTGGTGAATAATATCTGGATGGATCATATACCTGGGCTTCAATATACAAGGCCAATATTGAGCTGGGATGGGGACGTGGGTCACATAGAGGTGGGCATCAGGCTGGCATTAGTTTCCAGGATGTGAACATGGGGTTTAGTTTCTGGCTGTTTTAGAACCCGAGACACTGAAACTTAACCGCAGGTCAGGCAGCATCTGTGGAGACAGAAAACAGGTTAGCATTGGAGAACCACAGAAAGTAAAGCAAGCATGGTTTGAATTGCTGAGATGGGGGAGAAATGTAAAGAACAAAGGGGATTTTTGGAATAATTGGAGACCAGGAGAGTCTGCATGGCACAGATGGTGTTGCTGCTGACGGGGCAATCCTGAGAGTTTCTTATTTGCCAATGAATTCCGGAGAAGGTGCAAATAGAGGAAAATGCTGGCACTGTGAGACATTGAACACTGTAATAAATGACTATGGTGAAAATGGCCAGTAGGTCAGGCAGCGAGTGTAGAGATCGAAAGACCAAGCTAAGGTTACTAACTGATGAGCTTACACATGAACCAGCCTGCCTGATGCGAGGTGGAAATGCTGCATTTCTAACTTTACTGTTGAGTCTTGCATGTGCCAAATGTAGACAGAGATGTGTACTTCAAGCTTACATTGGACTGGAACAGTGGAGTAGTGTGTGAGGCCAGAGACAGGCAGAATAGAATGGGGGTAGGTGGAGAATTAATGAAACATGCAACTGGAACCTCAGGATCAGCTGTGGACTGAATGGGGGTACTATGCATAGTCATCACCCAATCTGCATTTGGCTTCCCCAATGTACAGGAGATCATGTACTAAGCACTCAATGCAGGACACTGAATGAAGTTGCCATTGGTAAACCCCTGCTTTACATTGCAGATGTGTTTGCATCCCCATGTAATGGGAAGGTGATGTGGAGAATTCCAACAGGGAGCTGCAGGTAGAATGGCTGAAGAACGGCAGAATGGGAGAATATCAGAAAATAATATTGAGAGATCCTGGAGAAGGGATGTGTCTGAAGAAGGGGCAAGAGTTGCAAGTACAAAAGGATTGGTTTTAGATTGTAATCATAGACCCCTAGAGATATACAGCATGGAAACATGGCCCTTCGGCCCAACTCATCCATGCAAGCAAGATGCTCCATCCAAGCTGGTTCAATTCGCCCACATTTGACCCATATCCCTCTAAACCTTTCCTAACCATGTACCTGTCCAAGTGTCTTTTAAATGCTATTATAGTACCTGCCTCAAGTATCTCCTGAGGCAGTTTGTTGCATATACCCACCCTTACCCGAGTGAAAATATTGTCTCTCAGGTTCCTATTAAACTCTCTCCCCCGTTATCTTAATTCTATGTCATCTCTTTTTTTTACCATTGGTAAAACACTCTGTACATTCACCCTATCAATTCCCCTTGTGATATTATACACCTTTACAAGATCACCCCTGGCCTCTTGCTCTCCAAGGAATAAAGCCCTAGCCTCCCTATAGCCCAGGCCCTCCAGTCCTGGCAACATTCTCATAAATCTTCCCTGTACTCTGTCCAGCTTAACAACATCCTTCCTATAGTAGGATGATCAAACTTGACACTTCTCCAGATGCAGCCTCACTAATATTTTGTACAACTGTAACATAACATCCCAACTTCTCGACTCAATACCCTTACTGATATGAAGGCCAATATACTAAAATTTGTCTTTACCACTATATTTATCTGTGATGCTACTTTCAAGAAACTATATACACGTACTTCTCAATCCCTCTGCTCCCAGACCTTTCCATGCAGCCTTCTTAAATTGAGACACGTTAGTCACCCTCTAGTCATTCGGCGCCTCGCGTGTGTCTGGCGAAGATTCTTACGTCTCAGCCAAGGCTCCTGCAATTTCTTCTCTTCTTTCCCACAGTATCCTCAGATATAAGACTATAAGGCATTGGAGAAGTATCAGGTCATTTGGCCCATCAAGTCAGCTCCGCCATTCCATCTTGACTGATCACATTTTCCCTTTCAACCCCATTCTCCTGACTTCTCTGCATAACCTTTACATCCTTACTAGAGTGGTGAGTCTCTGGAACTGAGTGGAACTCTCTGCCACAGAAGGTAGTTGAGGCCAGATCATTGGCTATATTTAAGAGGGAGTTAGATGTGGTCCTTGTGGGGATCAGGAGGTATGGAGAGAAGGCAGATACTGAGTTGGATGATCAGCCATGATCACATTGAATGGCGGTGCAGGCTCGAAGGGCCGAATGGCCTGCTCCTGCACCTATTTTCTATGTTTCTATGTTATCCATGTACATATCTGTTGTGCTGCTCACGTAAGAATTTGATTGTTCTGTTTTGGGACATATGACAATAAAACACTCTTGGCTCCAATCAAGAATATCAGTCTCCACTTTAAAAATACTCAATAACTTGGCCCCCACCTTTGTCTGTGGCAATGAATTCCACAGATTCACCACACTCTGGAGAAAGATTTTCCTCCTCATCTCCATTCTACACATTTGATAAGGCATGGGATATTTATCTGCCTTCATATGCATCAGGATGTCCAATATCTCCTCGACCTAATACAGACTGTCCTTACGACAACTTCATTATCTGTCCCGTTCCTCATCTTCATGTCTTGCTCCTCAGTAATTGTGATGCTGAGATTTGTACTCGGGTTTTTGGAGAACAATGGATTGGAAAGAAAGGAAACAGTATTTGAGTGGGAACTATTTCAACTTCCAATTGGTTAAACTTGCTTGTCTGTAATGGTGAAGAAACAGTATATTCTGGGTATTGTACATGACTTATGCTTAAGAAGAAGTATGAAGAAGCTCTTGACTTTGTATTGTATTTCTGTAACATTTAAAATAATAAATCTTCAATTGCGCAAGCATTAATATTGTAACCTGGCAGCTGTTCCCCTGATGTCATACACAATGAGTCAAGTCAAGTCAAGTCAAGTTTATTTGTCACATACACATACGAGATGTGCAGTGAAATGAAAGTGGCAATGCTCGCGGAACAACAAAACAACCAAACAAATTATAAACACAATCATAACACACATATTATTTTACATAATAAATAATAGAAGGAAAAAGGAAAACGTTCTGTACAGTTAGTCCCTGGTGAGAAAGGCGTTTACAGTCCGAATTGCCTCTGGGAAGAAACTCCTTCTCAACCTCTCCGTTCTCACTGCATGGCAACGGAGGCGTTTGCCTGACCGTAGCGGCTGGAACAGTCCGTTGCAGGGGTGGAAGAGGTCTCTCATGATTTTGTTTGCTCTGGAGTTGCACCTCCTGTTGTATAGTTCCTGCAGGGGGGTGAGTGAAGTTCCCATAGTGCGTTCGGCCGAACGCACTACTCTCTGCAGAGCCTTCTTGTCCTTGGCAGAGCAATTCCCGAACCAGATGGTAATGTTCCCGGACAAGATGCTTTCCACCGCCGCTGCGTAGAAGCACTGGAGGATCCTCGGAGACACTCTGAATTTCCTCAATTGCCTGAGGTGGTAAAGGCGCTGCCTTGCCTTACTCACCAGTGCTGAGGCGTGTGATGACCATGTCATATCCTCAGAGATGTGGACTCCCAGATATTTAAAACAGTTCACCCTATCCACAGGATCCCCATTTATCCTCAATGGAGTGTACGTCCTCGGATGATGTGCCCTCCTAAAGTCCATGATCAGCTCCTTTGTTTTTTTGATGTTCAAGAGGAGGCTGTTATCCTGGCACCAGAGTGCTAGATCAGCCACCTCCTCCCGGTAGGTTCTCTCATCATTGTCTGAGATCAGGCCCACCACCACAGTGTCATCAGCAAACTTAATTATTGAATTGGAGCTGAACCTAGCCACACAGTCATGTGTGTACAGGGAGTACAATAGGGGGCTGAGGACGCAACCCTGGGGCGATCCTGTGCTCAGGGTGAGGGACTTCGATGTATTCCCTCCCATCTTGACTACCTGGGGCCTGGCGGTGAGAAAGTCCAGGACCCAGGCACACAGGGAGGTGTTGAGCCCCAATTCCAGTAGCTTCCCGGCCAGTCTGGTGGGGACTATCGTGTTGTACAGAGGGTACAGAGGTGGGATTGAGAGAAACCTCCTCTCACCCGCTGGCAAAATATATACTGTACCTGTGGTCTGCAACATAAACTGGTCTTTTAACCTAGGCTTTCTCAAAGATGAATGCAATGTATAGGACATAAGCAACATGCAAATACTCAAAGCGTTAATCAGTTCTTCCACACAGAACTCTCACTTGAATGCACACTGGTTATTGAGTAATTCAGCACAGAACAGGCCATTCACCCCTACTTGCCCATACTGACCAAGATGCCCCATCTCAGCTGGTCCCACTTGCCCGCATTTGGGCCATATCCCTCCAAACAATATCCATGTACCTGTCCAGATGTTTTATAAATTTAATTATAATTCCATGTCTCATCTACCTCCTCTGGCCACTTGTTCCAATGGACAAAGTCCTAGACTGCCCAACCTGTCCCTGTAGCTCAAGCCTCAAGTCCTGGCAACATCCTTGTGAATGTTCTCTGCATGTGTCCAGTTTAACAACATCCTTCCTATAGCAAACCATTATTCAATTCCTAGTCTCCTGGTTTTACCCACGACTACTGCAATTACTGAGAGAGAATCTAATCCATAAGCTTTCTCCTTCCTCTCCATTTCACAGTTTTGTCCAAGGCTTTCAGCATTCCTTGTGCTGCTGCAAACAGCTACATTTCAGGATTTAAATTGGGGAACCAGTATCAAGATTTCCTCAAGTATTCCGAACTTAGTAACATCAGCAAATTTGCAGATGACACAAAGCTGGTTGGCAGTGTGAACTGTGAAGAGGATGCTATGAGGACGCAGAGTGATTTGGACAGGTTGAGTGGGCAAAATGTGTAAGTGACCTGCAGATGCTGGTTTAAATCAAGGGCAGACACAAAATGCTGGAGTAATTTAGCGGGTGAGGCAGCATCTCAGGAGAGAAGGAATGGGCAAAGTTTTGGGTCGAGACCCTTCTTCAGACTGATGTCAGGGGAGGGGGCGGGACAAAGATAGAATGTAGGCAGAGACAGTAAGACTAGTGAGAGAAGGGGAGGGGATATATAGAGAAAGATAGGGCTATCTGGTTAGAGAAGTCAATGTTCATACTGCTGGGGTATAAACTACCCAAGAGAAATATGAGGTGCTGTTCCTCCAATTTGTGCTGAGCCACCGGTTAAGACGGACTGAGCGGAGGTGTTCAGTGAAACGATCGCCGAACCTGCGATTGGTCTCGTCGATGTAGAGAAGTTGACACCTGGAACAGCGGATACAGTAGATGAGGTTAGAGGAGGTGCAAGGGACGTTAGTAGGAGGTGCCTCACCTGGAAAGGCTGTTTGGGTCCTTGGATGGAGCGAGGGGGGAGGTAAAGGGACAGGTGTTGCATCTCCTGTGGTTACGGGGGAAAGTACCAGGAGAGGGGGTGGTTTGGGTGGGAGGGGACGAGTTGACCAGGGAGTTTTGGAGGAAACGGTCTCTGCGGAAAGCAGAAAGGACTGGAGATGGGAAGATGTGACCAGTAGTGGGATCCTGTTGGAGGTGTCGAAAATGTTGGAGGATTTTATGCTGTATGCGACGGCTAATGGTGTGGAAGGTGAGGACAAGGGGGACTCTGTCCTTGTTACGAATGGGGGGAGGGGGAGTAAGAGTGGAGCTGTGGGATATCGAGGAGACCTTAGTGAGAGCCTCATCTATAATGAAGAGGGGAACCCCCATTTGTGAGTGAACAGATGCATGGCAGATGCAGTACAATGTGGATAAATGTGAGGTTATCCATTTTAGGATAGCAAGAACGGGAAGACAAATTATTATCTGAATGGTGTCAGGTTAGGAAAAGGGGAAGGACAACGAGACCTGGGTGTCCTAGTACATCAGTCAATGAAAGTAAGCATTCAGGTACGACAAGCAGTGAAGAAAACAAATGGCATGTTGACCTTCATAATGAGAGGAGATGAGTATGGGAGCAAAGAGGTCCTTCTCCAGTTGTACAGGGCCCTAGTGAGACCACACAGGGACTATTGTGTGCAGTTTTGGTCTCCTAATTTGAGGAAGGACATTCTTGCTATTGAGGGAGTGCAGTGTAGGTTCAAAAGGTTAATTCCTGGGATGGCGGGACTGTCATATGATGAAAGAATGGAGCGACTGGGCTTGTACACTCTGGAGTTTAGAAGGATTAGAGGATATCTTATAGAAACATATAAAATTATTAAGGGATTGGACACGCTAGAAGCAGGAAACATGTTCCCGGTGTTGGGACGTCCAGAACCAGGGGCCACAATTTAAGAATAGGGGGTAGGCCATTTAGAACGGAGATGAAGAAAACCTTTTTCACACAGAGAGTAGTGAATTTGTGGAATTCCCTGCCTCAGAAGGCCATGGAGGCAGATTCACTGGATGCATTCAAAAGAGAGTTAAATAGACCTCTTAGGACTAGTGGAATCAAGCGTGATGGGGAGAAGGCAGGAAAGGGGTACTGATTGTGGATGATCAGCCATGGTCACATTAAATGGAGGTGCTGGCTTGAAGGGCTGAAAGGCCTACTCCTGCACCTATTGTCTATGTAGAAACATAGAAACATAGAAAGTAGGTGCGAGAGCAGACCACCAGGTCCATCGAGCCCGCACCGCCATTCGCTCATGGCTGAACACTAAACAGACACACTTACCCACAAACAGTAGACACAAGACACAGAACACAAGACACTACCCTCCCCTTTATACCGCTATCACCCCTCTCCACCCCAAGAACCTCGTGATCTCCTGGGGGAGGCAAAAAACCGGATAAAAACCCAGGTCCAATTCGGGAAAAAAATCCGGGAAATTCCTCTCCGACCCCAATCTAGGCGATCGACACTTGTCCAGGAGATCACTCAGGTCTTACTATACTAACCATACCTAGGTCCATATCCCTGCCCTCTCCCCGTAGCCCCTTATCCCCTTGGCAGCTAAAAAAACATCTATTTTAGTCTTAAATATATTTAAAGTTTCTGCTTCCACTGCTCCCTGGGGCAGTGAATTCCATAAATTAACCACCCTCTGGGTGAAGAAGTTCTTCCTCATCTCAGTTTTAAAAGAGCCCCCCCTTATTCTGCAACTATGTCCCCTAGTTCTAGTTTTCCCCGATCATTGGGAACATCCTCGGTGCATCCACCCGATCAAGGCCCCTCACGATCTTATATGTTTCAATGAGATCGCCTCTCATTCTTCTAAACTCCAAAGAGTAGAGTTCCAGCCTACTTAACCTTTCCTCATATGTCAATCCCCTCATTGCAGGAATTAATCTTGTAAACCTTCGTTGCACTGCCTCCAGGGCTAGTACATCCTTTCTTAAGTATGGACCCCAGAACTGTACACAGTATTCCAAATGTGGTCTCACTAATACTGTGTACAGCTGCAGCAAGACCTCCGTGTTTTTATACTCAATCCCCCTAGCAATAAAGGCCAAAACTCCATTGGCCTTCCTGATTGCTTGCTGCACCTGCATACTAACTTTCAGTGATTCATGTACTAATACCCCTAGATCCCTTTGCGTTGCATTACAACGCAGCTCCTCCTCATTTAGAAAATAACTTGCCCTATCATTTTTTTTCCCAAAGTGAATGACTTCACATTTATTAGTATTAAATTTCATCTGCCAAGTTGTTGCCCACTCACCTAGCTTATCTATATCCTTTTGCAGACTCTTCCTATCCTCCTCATCCCCTACTTTTCCTCCCATTTTTGTATCGTCCGCAAATTTTGATATATTACACTTGGTTCCCTCCTCCAAATCATTTATATAAATTGTGAACAACTGGGGTCCCAGCACCGACCCTTGCGGAACCCCGCTAGTTACCGGTTGCCATCCCGAGTATGAACCATTTATCCCCACTCTCTGCTTCCTATTTGTTAGCCAATCCTCTACCCATGCTAATATATTACCCCCAATCCCATAATTTTTTATTTTTAGCAATAGTCTCTTATGTGGCACCTTGTCAAAAGCCTTTTGGAAGTCCAAGTATACCACATCCACCGGTTCCCCTTTATCCACTCGGGTTGTTACTTCCTCAAAGAATTCGAGCAGATTCGTTAAACAGGACTTCCCCTTCACAAAAC
Source organism: Leucoraja erinaceus (assembly GCF_028641065.1). Classification (NCBI taxonomy): domain Eukaryota; kingdom Metazoa; phylum Chordata; class Chondrichthyes; order Rajiformes; family Rajidae; genus Leucoraja; species Leucoraja erinaceus. The sequence continues at coordinate 27,163,921 of NC_073406.1, read as the reverse complement.
CATGCTGGTTCTGTCCGATGAAGTCATGTTTATCCAAGTGCCCCGTTAGTGTTTCTTTAATAATTGTCTCTAACATTTTACCCACCACCGATGTTAGACTAACAGGTCTATAGTTACCCGCCTTCTGTTTACTTCCTTTTTTAAATATAGGTGTTACATTGGCCATTTTCCAATCCACTGGGACCGTTCCTGCCTCCAGGGAGTTTTGGAAAATTATCACCAATGCATCCACAATCCCCACCGCTATCTCCCTCAAGACCCTTGGATGTAATCCATCAGGCCCAGGGGATTTATCCTCCTTCAGTCTCATTAATTTCCCTAATACCACCTCCTTGGTGATCTTAATAGTATTTAGCTCCTCCATTCCTACCGCCCCCTGTTTATCCAGCGTTGGAATATTTTTTGTGTCTTCTATGGTGAAGACTGATACAAAATACTCGTTTAATGCCTTTGCCATTTCCATGTTCCCCACCAACAACTCTCCAGTCTCACCCTCCAATGGACCAACGTTCACCTTAACCACCCTTTTTCTTTTTATATAGCTATAAAAACTCTTACTATTAGTTTTTATGTTGTTCGCTAAATTCCTTTCATAGTCTATTTTCCCCGTCTTAATTAATCTCTTAGTTATTTTTTGCTGACCTTTAAATGCTTCCCAATCCTCTACCCTCCCACTATCTCTGGCTACCTTATATGCCCTTGCCTTCAGCCGAATACTATCCTTTATAGTTTTACTGAGCCATGGCTGACTGTTCTTACCCTTACCCCTTTTTTTCTTCATATGTATCGATGTATCTATGAACTAGCTGGACCAGTCTGGCAAAGGTCAGTCTGCAAACAAAGTCACTGTGATTTTGATCAGTACTCCGATATCAGGATCTCAGTGTTGCTGGTAATTAATATTATTTGTACAAATTATATTGCAATTGATAGAAGCCAACTGCCCCATTTGGCAATGGAGTCTGAAGAAGGGTTTCGGCCCGAAACGTTGCCTATTTCATTCGCTCCATAGATGCTGCTGCACCCGCTGAGTTTTTCCAGCATTTTTGTGTACCATTTGGCATTTGGCTGAATGTTATCCCTCTTGATCCTCTTCAACACCCATGAATATTCCTTTTTCCTTCATCGAGTTACAAGATACAAGATACAAGATGAATTTAATTGTCACGTGTGCCAGATGGCACAGTGAAATGAATTCCCATACAGCCATACAATAAAAATAAACAGGACTCAACACACTATAGAATTCACACAAAACATCCCCACACAGCAGAACCAAAGTTTCCCACTGTGTGGGAAGGCACCAAAGTCAGTCTCTTCCCACTGTTCCCCGTGGTCAGGGTCTCCCCAAGCCCTCCACAGTTGCAGCTACGGGCGGCCCGATGTCCAGGACCGCTCGCCGGGATGATACAAGTCCGACGTCGGGACTGCGGGACGTCCTCAGCGGCGTGGACACCAGAGTCGGCCCCCTCCTACCGGAGTCGGCGGCTTCCAAAGTCCGCAGGCCGCGCCGGGTGGAGACTGCTGCTGTAGGCCCTCTGCAAGGCGCCCCAGGACTCCTCGGTGTTGTTCAGCGCCGCCCGCGTTGGAAGCTCTCCGCACCAGAGCTCCTCGATGTTGGAGCAACGGCCCAGCGCTCCGGAGGTCCAAACGGCGACCCAGGTAGGCATCGCCCGCTCCGCGTTGACTCCAGCGCTGCGCCGCCGCTGTAGCAGCCCTGGTCCGGATCCCGGTCCCCGGCAGGAAAGGCCGCTCCGATCCAGCTGGTAGGCCGCGAGGTGGGGGGCGAGGACGCGACTCGGAGAAATAGTCACGTCCCCGCCAGGAAGAGACTGGAAAACGGTTTCCCCCTTACCCTGCCCCCCTCCCCCACATAGAAAAGTAAAAGTTTCCCCCTAAAACAGACTTTGGACTAACTAAAAATAATAAAAAAGATGGAAATGACAGACAGGCTGTAGGTAGAGGCTGCTGCCAGGGCAGCGCCCCTAGTGACTCCGAGTTACATCAAACACCATCTATGCAACTCTCCATGGCTGCCTCTGTGATAGCAAGTTCCACATACTAACCACTCTGTGGATAGCTTCTGAAATACTTACAGGACTCTCCTGTGAAACCACTTACCTGTGGTTATGGTTTTAATGACCAATACTACACATCACATATTCCCTTTTGGATAGAAAACAGGTGATCTGATCCTGATCCCAGTTTGACCCTGAGCTGGATATATTCCAAGGGTAAATGTTTCAACCCACACAGAGGCAGAAAACTCCAGGTGCTCTGTCTGCTTTCTAATCGATGTTAGGAAAGCCCATCGCCTACAGGTAAGGATCTGCATTTCAGGAATTCCTACTCGAGCACTAATTATACGGTACAGTGTCTGAGATGAAGCGTGTGTTAATCCACAGGCACACTGTCGATCACACTGCCCTGGGTGTGAGTGAGTGAATGTGTGAGTGGGTGAGTGGGTGAGTGAGTGGGTGAGTGAGTGAGTGGGTGAGTGGGTGGGTGAGTGGGTGAGTGAGTGGGTGAGTGAGTGGGTGAGTGAGTGAGTGAGTGAGTGAGTGAGTGAGTGAGTGAGTGAGTGAGTGAGTGAGTGAGTGAGTGAGTGAGTGAGTGAGTGAGTGAGTGGGTGAGTGAGTGAGTGAGTGAGTGAGTGAGTGAGTGAGTGAGTGAGTGAGTGAGTGAGGAGTGAGTGGGTGAGTGAGTGAGTGGGTGAGTGGGTGAGTGGGTGAGTGAGTGGGTGAGTGAGTGGGTGAGTGAGTGGGTGAGTGAGTGAGTGAGTGGGTGAGTGGGTGAGTGAGTGAGTGGGTGAGTGGGTGAGTGAGTGAGTGAGTGAGTGAGTGAGTGGGTGGGTGAGTGAGTGAGTGGGTGAGTGAGTGGGTGAGTGAGTGGGTGAGTGAGTGAGTGAGTGAGTGAGTGAGTGGAGTGAGTGAGTGAGTGAGTGAGTGAGTGAGTGAGTGAGTGAGTGGGTGAGTGAGTGGGTGAGTGAGTGAGTGGGTGGGTGAGTGAGTGGGTGAGTGAGTGGGTGAGTGAGTGGGTGAGTGGGTGAGTGAGATTCCTACTGTGGTTCCCCACTCACTTTATCCGTTTAAAGATTTTTCATTAATTTTCCTTCTTCTGCATTTGAATTAAATTGTTATTAATCGGGGTCCAATACTTACTCTTTCAGCACCCAAGTCAAGTCTTCATTGTTACCCTTGAGTATCAGCAGATCATCTGACCACAGAGAATTGTTGCAGTCTATTAGTTGTCCTGAATTCCCAGGCGAGGATTTGTGATTGCTGGGTAGCAACACAAGGGGAGATCTTGACTAGTGAAAGGCCTGGATAGAGTGGATGTGTAGTGGATGTTTCCACTAGTGGGACAGTCTAAGACTAGGGATTACAGCCTCAGAATAAAAGTACCTTTAGAAATGAGCTGAGGAGGAATTTCTTTGGTCAGAGGATGGTGAATCTATGGAATTCATTGCCTCAGACGGCTTTGGAGGCCAAGTCAATGGATATTTTTCAGGCGGAGATTGACAGATTCTTGATTAGTATGGGTGTCAGAGGCTATGGGGACAGGGCAGGAGAATGGGGTTGAGGGAGAGATAGTTTGAATGGTCATGATTGAACGACGGAGTAGACAATGGGCCAAATGGCCCAATTCTGCTCCTGGAACTTAGCTTGACATTATGAGTCAGTGGTACATCACACCCCATTGAAGTCAATAAAAGCCCCTCCCTTCCCACAGCCCAGAAAAAAGTTATAATTGGATTTTATGAATTATGCTAAAGAAAGATTCCATTGTTGGAATTCTCTGGGTTGTTCGTTAATGACTGCCACAGCTTGTGATTAAACTGCTGTTATCCTTGGTTGACAAAAGTAACAAGTTTAGTTTAGTTTAGAGATACAGCGCAGAAACAGGCCCTTTGGCCTATCTAGTCCACACAGACCAACGACCCCTGCACACTAACACTATCCCATGCAGTAGGAACAATTTGCAATTATACCAAGCCAATTAGACTACAAACCTGCACAGCTTTGGAGTGTGGGAAGAAACTGCAGCATCTGGAGAAAACCCGCGCAGGTCACGGAGAGAACGTACAAACTCTGTACAGACAGCACCCATAATCAGGATTGAACCTGAGTCTCTGGTGCTATAAGGCGGTAACTTGAATGCTATGCCACACCAAGCCATCGCTGTTGACCAGGGCATTTAGCAGTCTGATGGCCAGGGGCCCTGTATATATCTCGTTCTACCACCCATGGTCAAACAATAGCCAGCAGGGGTTCACTGTGTACAGCTCCTGTCTCATGGTGACTTGAACGGTGCTGTCTGGAGTTTGTACGTTCTCCCCGTAACCACGTCCGTTTTCTCCGAGATCTTCGGTTTCCTCCCACACTCCAAAGTGTAGGTTAAGTGGCTTTGAATAAATGTAAATCATCCCTAGAGTGTGTAGGATAGTGTTAATGTACGGGGATCGCTGGTCGATGCGGCTCAGTGGGCCGAAGGGTCTGTTTCCGTGTTGTATCTCTAAACTAAACTGAACTAGTCTGCAAGAGCCTGGAAGGGTTCTGCGCTGATGTTTTCATCTAATTTACAGGATGAGGGCATTGTGGACGTGGCCAACACTCATTGGGCTCTGTGCTACGAACTATTGCAGCTGCTAGGATCTGGCTATCTGTCCAGTGATACAGGCCAAGCCAGGCCAGACCAGAGACCAGACCAAGCCAGACCAGGCCAGGACCAGCTAGGCCAGACCAGACCAAGCTAGGCCAGACCAGACCAAGCTAGGCCAGACCAGACCAAGCTAGGCCAGGCCAGACCAGACTAAGCCAGACCAAGCCAGGCCAGACCAGACCTGGCCAGACCGGATCAAGTAAGGACAGCAGAAGCACAGTCTATGAAGATCCAGATGTATTTTTTAAGTTAAGGCTCATGGTTTCAATTACTGATAACAAAGTATTCATTTACATCATTAACTAATCTCCACAGATGTCATTATGGATTTTAAGCGCTTGTTTCTAGACCTATGAATTTCCAATCTATTGATTTAGCCATTCCTGATGCGAAGAAGTTCAAATAGCAAATATGCATTGATTCTCTGCAAGGCACTGGTGCCTGGTCTGAAGTGTGCTGGATATCTTCATTTCCTTGGGATGAGTTAGACAAGCTCTTCACTGGTGCAGATATCACAATATACACAGTACAATGGGGTCATGTAATATGCTGGAATGCATCTGGTGGAGTAGGCAAGGAATGTCACTGTGTTTTATTCCCCCTTTGTTTCTATTTTAGTTTCAGCCTCTGCATGGGAAGTGTGGCCTCCATGCTCCTCCCTCGTGATGACCTGGCTCACATTTGAGGGACCAGTTGGCCTGTCATCATTGCTACATGATGTTCTACCAGTGCAGCCCAGACCTGCCTCTACTGAATTGTTGTTTAATCCTTCTGTTTAGGCCAAATGTTTGTGCGGAGAGGGAGGTGATGATGATTGGCCGCAGGCAGCCATGCGTACAGGCCTTCACCCGGATGGTCAAGGTGTGGAAACAAGGATGTGGAGAGCAGAAGTGGTGTGTGGGACACGAGAGGAGGTACGTCACCCTAGCACAAACTAATCAGTAGGTGGACATGAATTAACAAAAGGGCACAAAGTACTGGAGTAACTCAGTGGGTCCGGCAGCATCTCTGGAGAACATGGATAGGTTACGTTTTGGGTCAGTCCCTTTTTCAGGCTGATTGTAGACACAAATTGCTCACTCGAATAAGCAGTAATTAGATTCACTTATTAGCCATAACTGATTCATTTTACCTGTTAAAATTGAAGATGTTAAATAAGTTTCCTTATTCCACATTTTTTATGAAGACGCTGATTCACGGCTGGTTTTCAGGTTTTTTCTCCCCATCCATTTTCCTTTCAATAACTTCCCAGAGTTTGCGTGGGACCTTCAGAAGTGGGGAGCTCACAGCAGTACACATTCATAGTCATAAAGTCTTTCTGCGTTGAAACAGGGCCTTTGACCCAACTTGTCCCATCTTCACTAGTTCCACCTGCCTGCATTTGGCCCATATCCCTCGAAACCAATCCTATGTGAAAACGTCACACCTCAGGTTCCTATTAAATTTCCCCCCTCACCTTAAACCTATGTCCTCTTGTTCTTGATTCCCTTACTCTGTGCAAGAGACTATGTGCATCCATCTGTATTGGAATTGTGTAGGTAGGAACAGCAGATGTTGGTTTACACCAATAATTTTGTCTCGACCGAGAAGGGTCTCGATCCAAAACGTCACCTATTCCTTTCTCTCCAGAGATCCTGCCTGACCTGCTGAGTTACTCCAGCACTTTGTGTCTATCCTGTAATGGGATCACTGGGTTAAATCAGGACAGGAACTCTGGGCAGCACAGTGGCGTGGCGGTAGCATTGGCTTGCAGCGTCGGAGACCTGGGTTCGTCCCGACTACGGATGCTGTCTGCGCGGAGTTTGTACGTTCTCCCCGTGACCTCATGGGCTTTCTCCAAGATCCTCGGTTTCCTCCCACACTCCAATGACGTACAGGTTTGTAGGTTAATCAGCTTGGTGTATATAAATTGCCCCTAGAGTGTGTAGGATAGTGTTAGTGTGCGGGGATCGCTGGTCCTCATGGACTCTGTGAGTCGAAGGACCTGTTTCCGCGCTGTATCTCTAAACTAAACTATACTAAAGGAACTTTGGCTGTATTTCCTCATTACTGGAAAGGTTCAAATTACTGCCCAGATGCCCTCTATATACACAGTCCAGAAGTCAAAGTCGAGTCGTTCCTCTTAGAATAGCTTCACGTTCACATTAGTCAGGGGATGTTCCCATGGAATTTGATGACATCCAGCTGTCAATGCTCTTATGGGGAGAAGACAGGAACAGGGTACTGATTGAGGATGATCAGCCATGATCACATTGAATGGTGGTGCTGGCTCGAATGACCAAATGGCCTACTCCTGCACCTATTGTCTATTGTCTATTATTTTAAATCTTATTTTTAGAATGACAATTGTTTCAAAAGTATTGGCAAAGAAATCTACATTTTAAAAATAAATCTATCAATTGCAAACCTGATTGGAATATCTTTCATGATGAGCACTGCACTAAATTTAGTTTAGTTTAGAGATACAGTGCGGAAACAGGCCCTTCGGCCCATCTAGCCTAAGCTGACCGACAATCACCTGTATCCTACATACTAGGGGCAAGTTCAAGTTCAAGTTCAAGTTCACGTTTATTGTCACTTAACCAACTCTTAAACACGGTACAGTGACATTTTTGTTATCATAAAAGAGTAAGGAACCATTACGAAAAGAGTGAGGAATTGAAAGCACACAAAGAATTCATAGAGGATTGATATTCAGTGACCTTCTATTTAACTGGATACGGAGGAAGATATTGGCCACCGGTTACTGCTGCCACTGCAGTCGGCACATGCCCTGGAATACTGCAAATGTTAACAGTGGCTGAAGACAAGTTCAGTTACCCAATAAGAGTTACACTTGGCAACCAAGTGACCCAGTCAGCTTGGCTCATTTGGTAGCATAGTCTAGTCTCAACAAAGGATTGTGCGTTGACACATGATGTTGAACCAAGTCAAAATACAGAATTATTGCTGAGTTTGCCTTTGGAGGTAAACCCACATTACTATAAAGGAGGCATTAAAGTGCTGGTCCATGTAGCTCCACAAGTTCAACAATACTTTATTGTCACATGTACAGTGAAATACTTTGTTTAGCGTACAACCCGGTAAATCATGTGGCGAATTATCCTCACGGAGGCAGTACACGTGCCGCCATGTTTTGTTGGCGACAAAGTTACAAATGTTCACTGAACTTTCCCATATGCTACCTTCCGTCGCCCGTGGCAGCAACACTCCCCCCCCACTCCCCCTCCCCCCCCTCCTCCAGGTCCCTCCTCGTTCTCTGTTGGCTCTCCCTCGTCTCTCCACCAGCCCTCCTTCGCTCTCCACCAGCCCTCCTTCGCTCTCTGACGGCCCACCTCGCTCTCTGACGGCCCGCCTCGCTCTCGCCGGATGCTCGCGGGTCCCTCCTCGCTCTCGCGGTGTGGCTCCGTCAATATCGGTGGTGGCTGAGCTGGGCCACTGGACGACTTGGCCCAACTCACCGGGAACAATCCCCGCCACACTGCCTGAGTGCAGGTGGAGGTGACAGTTGTTGTGACGCTATCATAGCTCCAGCTGACGTAGAATTAAACACCAGCAGAAATACATGGTCATTGATACTGCACTTTCAGATCTGGGTGGACGGTATTATTGCTGTGTTTGACTGCACTTTGCACATGAGTAGGAAGGCTCACTTGCGGGCGGAGCATCAAAGCAATTTCCTTGTATGTGAATACATTCATCATGCATTCATTCATTCATTAATTCATGCATTCATTCATTCATTCATGCATTCATTCATTCTATGTGACTGTATTTCACTGCAGGACTGCGTATTACACTGCGTACAGACACGTGTACAGCATGGACTTCCAGATGGTGTACAAATGTTGCCCAGGGTGGAGGCGGCTGAACAGTGAAGCTGGATGCTTGTACCGTGAGTTGCCCCTCAACATAATATCCATGTATAATGTCCAACTGAAAATGCCTTGTCTTGAGATGAGTTAATAGCTTTCCTCCCCTGTCACAATGATGACCTTCAGCACAATACCAGGAATGCTCTAGGCTATCATAGCCTGAGATGTCTATTAGTGAGCTATTTGTGCAGAATTCCACATCTGACTTAAAATGGTGATGGAGAGAGAATCGCCTGCCAGAGGAGAAGTAATAAATTCAAACAGATATTCCCAAGCAACACAAGCAATGTGGAAATGTCTAACTGGACAATGGTTTCAGAGTGAAGTTTGGAATTCTATCACTAGGTGTCACGAGCACATAGTTACAGAGTCATGCAGCATGGAATCTGGCCCTTCAGCCCAACTTGACAATGCCGACCAAATATCCCATCTACACTAGTTCCACCTGCCAACATTTTGCCCATATCCCTCTAAACCTTTACTTCCCATGTACCTGTCCCAATGTATTTTAAATGTTTTCATAGTATCTGCCTCAATGTCCTTCTCTGGCAGCTCATTCCATACACCCACCATCCTCTGAGTAAAAAGGTTGCCTCAGAGATTCCTATTATATCTTTATCGCATTAAACCTACGTCCTCTGGTTCTTGATTCCCTTACTGCGAATAAAATACTCTGTGCATCTACCCTATTTATTCCCCTCAGGATCTTATTCACCTTTATAAGATCACCCCTCATCTACACTCCAAGCAATAAAGTCTTAGTCTGCCCAACCTCTCTCTAAAGCTCAGACCCTCAGGTCCTTGCAACAGCTTGTGTAATTGTGAAAAAAGACATAACCCATCTGGAAGCAAAATGTCCTTGTTGCTGCTGTCTGCTTTTGCCAGCCGTACTTTGGTGTCAGAAGGTTGTTGCTTCAAGTTGTGCCACTGATACTAGAGCACAAGATGAGGCTTTCTCTCCAATGTGTCTATTCACATTGTTCACAAGTAAAAGAGCTATTCTGATGGCCTGGCCATCATTCATTGTAGAACTCCACTGAACAACATGCCAGAATGGGAGATCAGCTCATTTTTACATTGAGCTGAGGGCCATTGCTAAGTACACATTGGTTGGCAGTTTATCTTTTACAGTTTTACAGCACTGTCAGAAAGGATTAAAACTCAAGATTTATTCTTCTCTAAATGTCCACGTAACCAGCCATGGCCACCTTTGCTTTCTCTGTTTCCACGTGAAACTCGCACTGAATTTTCACCGTTGCCTGTGATTTCCCACGAGATCCTCACTGGTGATTTATGTAACACTCTGATGAAAGGACAAGCCTCAAGCACAGGGGATAGCCCAGGCTGAGAGGAAAGATAACCAACATAACCTTGAACTTGACCAAGGAGTGCAGCTTGTCAATACAAAGTGATGATTTTAGTTTAGTTTAGACGTACAGCGTGGAAACAGGCCCATCGGCCCACTGAGTCCACACCGACCAGCGATCACCACACACTAACACTATCCTACACACACGAGGGACAATTTATAATTGAACTGAAGTCAATTAACCTTCATAGCTGCACATCTTTGGATGATGGGAGGAAACCGGAGCACCTGGAGAAAACCCACGTAGATCATGGTGGGGACGTACAAACTCTGTACAGACCGCACCCTTACACAGGATCGAACCCGAATCTCTGGTGCTGTAAGGCAGCAACTGTACCACTGTGCTACTGTGCCATCCCATAATATTCCCCATAACAATAATATTCATAGTTACACATAGTCAAATATACAGCTCAAACCAAGTGACTAGGTCAAAGAGGAGGGGGAAGGGGAGAAATAGATGCATATCCTGGTGGGACAGAGAGAATGGGGGGCGGATGTGGGGGGAGGAAGGAAAGGTTGTTTGTTGGTGGAGAATTCAAGTTTGCACCATTAGGTTACAAGCTAGCCAATTGGAATGTGAACTGCTGTTCAACAAGTAGCTCTCTTTGGCAGCCTCTCGATGGCAAAGGAGGAGGCCCAGGACAGAAGAATCAGACTGAAGGAACAACACTCCATATTTCACTTAGGTAGCTTACAACCCAATAAACATTAAATTATTTTGTTTTAAGTACCTAACGTACAAACAGCCTGTCCTTCCCCATGCCCCACCTTGACAGAGGGATCATGGTCTCAGTATACAGCTTCCTGAAAGGGGCAACATATCGATAGTGTGGTAAAGAAGGCATATGGAATGCTTGCCTTCAATGGTCAGGGCATTGAGCATAGGAGTCAGGAAGTCACGATGAATTTGGAGTGTGGTGTTCTGCCCCTGTTACAGGAAGGATGTGGAGGCTGGAATGGGTTGAGAGCAGGTTTACCAGAATGGTGCCTGGATTAGAGGGGATTGGTATAGGGAGCGATAGATTAGATTTGGATTGTTTTCTCTGGTCCTAGAGGTTGATGGGAAACCTTGTATATAAAACTACGAGAGGCTTTGATAAGGAGACAATCAGAACCTACATCTTAGGATGGAAATATCAAATACTAGAGGGCATAACTTTAAGATTGTTGTAATTTAGTTTAGAGATACAGCATGTGAAAGGCGCTCAGGCCCACTGAGTCTGCGTCGACCAGTAATCGCCACACACTAGCACTATCTTATGCACTAGGGACAATTTACAATTTTTACTGAAGCCAATTAACCTATAAAACTGTACGTCTTTGGAGTGTAGGAAGAAATGGAAGCACCTGGGGTAAACCAGGTTCCACCAAGATGCAGCACAGAACACCACAGGAGATCCTTTTTCCCTGTGGCTATCAAACTACAACTCCTCCCCCTTCTGTCATGCGGTAGACTGACCCTCCCCCCCCCACCCCATCTCTACACATGTGCTGTAAGGCAGTGACCCAACTGCTATGCCACCGTGACACCCCATGATGAGGGGGGTAACGTTTAAAGGAGATGTTTGTGGCGTTTTTTTGTTACACTCAGGTTTGCGGGGACCTGGAACACGCTGCCTCGAGTGATGGTACAGGCAGGTACAGTAGTGGCATTGCAGCTACTTTTGGATAGGCACAGGCTATGCAGAATATGGAGAGATCTGGTTATACATGGGCAGATAGGAAATGGTTTTGACATGGTTTAGCATAGACATTGTGAGTCGAAGGGCCTGTTCCTGTACCGTACTGTTCTGTGTTCTATGTACGTCCTGGTCCTCTCCTTGCCGGATGTGGCACATTGCGGGAAGGATGTAGAGGATTTGGAGAGGGTGCAGAGGAGATTTACCGGGATGCTGCTGCCTGTATTAGTGAGCAGAAGCTATAAGGAGAGGTTGAACAGACTATAATTATTTTCCCTGGAGCATTGGGGTGGCTGAGGGGTGACTGATAGAAAAATATGAGTGGCATAGATAGGACAGATATCAGTCCCCACGGTGGAAGTGTCGTTTTGGGTCGAGACCAAGAAGGGTCTCGACCCAAAACTTCACCCATTCCTTCTCTCCAGAGATGCTACCTGTCCCGCTGAGTTACTCCAGCTTTTTGTGTCTATAATCTCTGTAACCCTTTCCAGCTTGAAAACATCTTTTCCATAACTAAACACAATACTCTAAATGCAGGCCTCACCAACGTCTTATATAACTGTTACATGACATCCCAACTTCTATACTCAATACTGTGGCTGAAGGCCAAATGCCTTTTTGACCTCCTGCGACTCCACCTTCAAGGAACCTCCTGGTTAATGTTTGCTTCCCCCCCTTTTCCAGTTGGACACCATCTTTCCTATAACTTGGCGATTAAAGCAGTACACATTACTCTAAATGTGGCCTCACCAATGTTTTATACAATTGTAACATGACCTCCCAACCTCTACATTCAAAGCTTTCTTGACCACCCTATCTACCTGTGCTGCCACTTTCAATGTATCTGCACCTCCAGATCGCTCTGTTCTACAACACTACCCAGAGCTCCACCATTCACTGTGTAGGTCCTGCCCTTGTTGGACTGCCCAAAATGCAACACCTCACATTTCGCTGTATTAAATTCCATCAGCCATTCCTCATCCCACCTGGCCAACTGATGAAGATCTTGTCGTAAAATTTGACAACCATCTTTACTATCTACAATATCACCCACTTTTGTGTCATCTGTAAACTTATTAATCTTGCCATGTATGTTCTCATCCAAATCATTGATGTTGATGACAAACAGTAACGGGCCCAGCACCGAACCCTGAGGAACACCACTAGACACAGACCTCCAGTCCGAAAAACAACCTTCCACCATCACCCTCTGCTTCTTTCCATGAAGCCAATTTTCTATCCAGTAAACTATCTCTTCTCAGATCCCATGCCACCTAACCTTCCAGAGCAGCCTACCATTAGGAACCTTGTTGAATGCATTGCTGAGATCCATAAAAGCAATGTCTACAGCTCTGCTCTCATCATACGTTTTGGTCACGTCTTCAGAAAACTCAATCAGATTCCTGAGTCACAATCTCCCACGTACAAAACTATTTCTAATTAGCCCATGAAGATCAAAATACGTGTATATTTTCATGCAACAATAACACTGAAGAGACATTTAGACAGGCACAGGAACATGCTACAGTTAGAAGCAGTGAATAAAATGTCCTAACTTTAATGGAGCTCCAACATGGCCAATCACACTTCCTAGTCATCCTGCCAGTTCCACTGTTCTCACCCATATATCCCTTTGTTATCATCTCTTCCACAAGCCAGCAATGGACCATTGTGGGATCCATCTTTCCTTGGTCATTGATACTGGCTCTGATTGTTCTGGACCTTTTCATACCTCTAATTTCCCTCCCATCTGACTCAATCTGAGGAAGGGTCTCGACCTAAATGGTCACCTATTCCTTTTCTCAAGAGATGCTGCCACATCTGTGCATGCAAGCATTTTGTGTCTATCTTCAGTGTCAATCAGCATCTGTAGTTCCTTCCTGCACATTTTGTCTATTCACGAGTCCTTGTTGTCTGCCTTCTCCCATCTCCTCTCACAGATATGTGTCCACAATTATCAAACCACACCTGATCTTAGCCGAAAGACTGGGAAGCACACTTGGACAGGTACATGGATGGGCAAGGTTTAGAGGGGTATGGGCAGGTGCAGTCAAATGACACTAGCCTGGAAGGGGTATCTTGGGCTGAATGGGTCTGAACGGCCAGTTTCCATGCTATGACTCTAATACACTTCCATATTTCCTTGATTACAGTAGTAATTAAATATCATGAAACATTTTACTTGTTGTCAAGCTCTTTAGAACATTCCAAGCATGTGAATTGTGCTAATTCTTCAACCAGACAGGGGTGATGTGCTATAAGCTGCAAAAGGCTGAATGACATTTGTATTTTGTGAGCTTTCATGTGTACGGTGTCCATCTGATGCCCAAATCAAAGCAGTAAAATGCGTTTGACCTTTGCATGAACTGAGGAGGAAGTGGCTCAGACACCCTACATAAATCCAACCCAGTCGTCAGACTTGTTAACACCCGCGATACAATCAGGGAAATAGCCAAACAAATATTTCAGCTGGAATGATTGCAACGACCAAATGCACTCGACATCTCTGCAATTAGATTACTTTAATTGCCTTGGCAGCAGCTTATTGACTCGTTCAGACTTCTGTAATTAATTGATTTTCACTTTCCCAGATTTGATTTTCCTCAAGGATCTTGTTAGGAAAATGTATCACCAGACATAAACAATGCCAACAGAAAAGAATGTCAATTTGAGGATGTTTTGGTTTTTTATTTGCTGATTTTTCATTGGTGGTTCCATCCTGTGACATGAGTGAGGTTCCGAGCCGGGCATATCCTGGGCTTGGATTTACATGGGGCTGTCATGTTGTCACTGACTGTGTTGTGGGTATCATTCTCCATTTACACCACCACAACCCTTTCCTTCATCTTGCGGCTCCAGTTGGTATTGTGAACGTTAGAAAGGAGTGGAAAGAACCAGAGAGTTTCCTGGTCACAGTCGTGGAGTCATACAGCACAGAAACAAGCCCTTTGGCCCATTTTTTCTCACACTGACCAATGTGTCCCATCTAAACTACTCCCACCTGCCTGCATTCGGCACCATATCCCCCAATATCCCTCTAAAACTGTCCTATACATATACCTGTCAAAACTTTCTTAAGGAAGACAAAAGTGCTGGAGAAACGCAGTGGGTGCGGCTGCATCCATGGAGCGAAGGAAATAGGCAACGTTTCTGGCTAAAACCCTTCTTCAGTCTGAAGAAGTTTCTCCAGCACTTTTGTCTACCTTTGATTTTCCAGCATCTGCAGTTCCTTCTTGAAACGTTTCTTAAACATGGCGATAATCCCTGCTTCAACTATTTCCTCTGCAGGTCATTCCATACACCCACCACCCTTTGTGTGAGAAAGATACTCCTCAGATTCCTATTAAATCTTTACCCCATCTTAAACATAGAAACATAGAAAATAGGTGCAGGAGTAGGCCATTCGGCCTTTCGAGCCTGCACCGCGATTCAATATGATCATGGCTGACCATCCAACTCAGTATCCCGTACCTGCCTTCTCTCCATACCCCCTGATCCCTTTAGCCACAAGGACCACATCTAACTCCCTCTTAAATATAACCAATGTACTGGCCTCAACTACATTTTACTTCAGAGTCACTGGCGGCAGCAATCGCGCTGTCCAGCGGTGAGTTTTAAACCAACAAGGTAAGTTTTTAAACTTCCCTCTGGAATTGCTTTTATTTTGCAGGAAACTCATTTTCAGAGTTTGCCTGCTGGATTGGGGGCGAAGTCCGGACGGGCCGCGGGTAAACCTCTATGGACCGCGGGAACCCCGTCACGGAACAGAGATAATCCCGGCCATGACCTCGGGGATACCCGGAAATGGAGAGCCCACAAGGACCACATCTTTTTAAATATAGCCAATGAACTGGGACTCAACTACAACTTCAGCTTGGAACTTTACAGAGACCGCGGGACTCGTTCAGGAGATTTTGCAGGAAACTCGTTTTCAGAGTTTGCCTGCTGGATTGGGGGCGAAGTCCGGACGGGCCGCGGGTAAACCTCTATGGACCGCGGGAACCCCGTCACGGAACAGAGATAATCCCGGCCATGACCTCGGGGATACCCGGAAATGGAGAGGCACCACGGCACCCGCTACAGAGACCGCGGGACTCGCTAACAGAGACCGCGGGACTCGTTACAGAGACCGCGGCAGTGCGGGTGGCGGTCAAAATTCGCTGGCAACGGAGCCAGCAGCGTCGGACAGATGTCGACAGCACCTAGACAGCCTTTAAAGGTTAGTCAGGAAAATTGTATCCCCCTCTCTGCGGAGGGGAGTGCAGGGAAGAGGCCCAAACATTTAAACATATGGGCCAAGAGTACCTAGGCAAACCCAATTGGAGGGTTAGCCACTATTTGATCTCTCGCTCTGAGAAAGGGAGCGCAAGGAGAAAGCCGCAAACAAGTCGGTCCAGGAGGATTCCGGATGGAGAGGATTACCTCCTTCATGGGTAACGTGTTTAAACGTTCAAAACCCACATGGAGCACCTGATGGAGAGGTGCTCCACAATGATATACTCCAAAGGAGGGAGTTATCAGCCCGGGTATTATGGAGAACCCGCAGGCAGCAGCACCTGTTTCAGGGCTGCACAAATGTCTCCTACTCTGAGGAGAGGAGCATCCAGGGTCAGTTTCAGTCTAACCCAAAGCAAGAACCTGATATAGGTCCGCTGGAGGGGCCATGTCAGCGCAGGTATCCTCAGGGGCCTGCGGCAGCACCTGTTTTCAGGGCTGCCTACAAATCTCACTCTCAGTGGAGGGGAGTGCGAGTGATCAGTAGGTAACTGATCTCAAATTTAAAGTATGAACATACTGAAGCAGATGCATATGGGCTCAAGAGTACTCGCAAACAAAGGGTTTGCTGCCAGAAGAGTTGGTCTCCAGCCATTGGCAGAATACCCAGAAAAGGCCTGGGTTCTCACGCTACAAGTGCCGGCAAGGGAACAGCGCTATCAGGGTGACTGGAGAAACCAGCCGCCGAATCCTCTCTTCAGGTAAGACCAGAAGAAGGAAGCAAAAGCTGTCGGACCAATCAAGGTACCAACGACAAGCAAAACTTCATCAGTAGGCGACAAGACACCCCACACCTCCATAGGGGGTAAGCGGTTCACTGAAGCCGGTGGTAACTTGAAAGCTGGGCACGGAAATATGATCAGAGTCGTCTTTCAAGGCAGACTCAGAATTATGGCCAGAATTGTCTTGCAAGGCATGCTCAGTATGATGAGGTTTTTCAGACCAAGACCCAAGCAGAGGTCAGGAGAAACATGGAATCCACACTCCCTACCAGTCCTACTCCCAATCAAGGAGAGAAAAGGAACTCGCATCAGCGGCCTTTGGGCTTACCACAAGACCACCGGTAGCCATGGAGGTAGGTGGGTCTGGGTTTACTGAAACAAGGGATAGTGGACCAGTTACATGTTGGTAATCTTTACTCTTGTGTTTTTGTTCAAAATGACAATAAAAAACAACATGAGTTTCAGATCTGGTTTTAAAAAATAGATAATAACATGTGATTACTTTTACTGCACAACATACATAGGTTCCAAGCAGACTTGGAATTGGGACCAGAGTTGTCTTCGAGGCAGGCCCAGTATTATGGGCAGGATTTCCTTTCAGGACAGGTGACAGATGGAGGATGTCACTTCATCCAGGTTTAACTCATATGTGCAGTACAGACTTTCAGAATAGTAATTTTTGTTACGGTCTAACAACTTTTTTATAGGAGCTATATGGCAAGCATCAATCTCAAAGATGCATGCTATGCACTTCCCATTCACTGGAATCGCCAGAGATATTTGAAATTTACCTGGATGGGGCTATAATAACAGTTAAAGCGTTGCAAAATAGTCTAAGTACAGTCCCCAGGTTTATTTACCAAATTTCCAAACGGAGCTTGGGCTGCTCAGAGCTCAAGAACATTAGTTATTATTTATCTGGAATGATGTTAAGCGCTGGGTTTTGCTAAAAATTAACTGTTGTAGGCCCAAACTATATTTAAAGAATCAAGGTCCCACCCATCCAGTTAAATTTAAGTTGATACCAATCACAACTACTGACTATTGGGACTACATTTAACTATCAACTAACAAGGGATTCCGCCCTGGAGCAAGAGATGCAATTAACAGAAGCCCGTAACAACCTCGTTGGTTATTAAGCAGCTTTCTATTCATCAAGATGTAGTTAACAATATAGCAGCTGTGTATCAGTGGTACAAATTGGGCTTTGCATTACCTGAAGTTAAAACATGCAAAGAATTAACCTCTCTAGTACCATATAGGTCATTACAAATAAACCTATGCTATTCTCAGCTGAAGCTACCGAAATCACGATGGTGGCAGTATTCAGCATTGCTCCAGTATTTTTGATCAGGTATATTTAGTATTACAAATTAATACTAGTGCTCAAAGATGAGAAGTATGGTATGCCATCTCCAGTTACGGAGACGGATGCGGATTGCATAAGTGGCCAATTATCAGTAATTGGTATCAACTACCTATAACTCGGTGCATTCTATACGTTAAAGGTTATTGTAAGAATGTGCACAATCTGCATGCTCAACTACAAGTTGATACACTATGGGGGTGGTATATATTAGTCACATGGGTGCTATGAAGTTTAAATATCCTGTGGTATTTACCTAATCTTATTTTTAAACTACTATCTCATGTGAAATCTATGAAACACAGGATGGATGTTGGACCACAAAGTATTTAATGTCATTTTGGCTCGATGGAACATTGAATATCGATACAGGCTTATTTACCAGCTGCAAAACATGTGGCCTACAGTGACAGTGGGGTTTTGCAATTTATCCAGCAAGACACCGCTTCAGGCCTCAATCTGCCTGACTGACATATGCAGCCATGGTTCCCGCTAACATAGGGAATTATGTAGAACCTATATGGTAATTCAAAGCATAAAACTTGCTGGTACAGCCTGTAACTCGGGAGACCAGCGTCGCATGATACTTGACTTGAAAACTCCGAGACGATTTCCTGCGCCGCGGGTTGTCAGACAAATCCGTGGAGTGCTCACTGCAGAATGCAGGATACCACCAAAAGGAGGCAGGACATCTCCACTTCAGCAGATGGGAAACGGTTTAGCTGAATAAACATGTTACATGCTATACAGCACGAATAACTGATGTCCTAGAGTTCATTTTGACAATACTCAGTTACAGTGCCATTAAACGGTGCAAACGTGCTTCTCATCATAGTTGCTGCAGCAAGTGGAACCCACTATGTCAGGCCTCACCCTCTGATATCCTGAATTATATAGGACATCTTAACACAAGTTTCTCCCAGGCCCAGTAACATGGGAGAATGAGACATGATGTAATGTTAACATTACTTCAGCAGGGGGCTCCAGCTACATCCTTATCTCAAGCCGGCTCTCAATAGAGGTAACCAGGCGTGAGGTACAAACAGTTTCATGGCTTACTTGATGGACCTTCGGGAATGTGTGGTCACACATTCACAACACGTCTAGATCACTTAGAGCCTCAAAGGCTCCAAACGAAACAATGTTTTGTGGAAGAAATATATATATATATATATATATATTTCATTAGATGTAGTTCTACCATCGTCAGGTGGTAAAATGAGAGTTTGGCAAATGCGGGAGTCAATACTAATATTTTAACACGCACTCCACCGGGGCTGCTACCACATCAGCTCATAGGATTATGTACGTTGCTTTGGACCACATCCTAGCAGCTGCAGGATGGTCAAACGAACATACTTTACCAACTTTTAATACAACCGTTGCCAAATCGGGGGTATTTGCCAACTCCATTTTTTGACTTGTTAATAGTTTCCTCTAGATGAAAGGGGTCGCTGTTATTTTCATTGGATGATCAAGCATCAGCATAATAAACCAAGTCGTGTCTGAATGCATGAATTTTTTTTCACTCATCCATGGCCACTCCAAGCAGTGTGTTACACATGGATTCGGTTCCGGCGTGAAATCACAGAGCTTTGAAATCTTCACGTAGTCACTCACGTGACTCCAAAGTAAAATAGTAAGATTAAACGAGAACTTACCAGTTTGAAGTTTGATATTGATTTTATGAGGAGTTACGATGAGGGATTACGTCTCCACCGCATCCACCCTCATATTATCAAGGTCATATTGTACTTCCAGTTCTCAAAATCTTACTATGTTCATGGTCAACTACTTGTTTCTGAGATTCCACACCGCTGCTTTGAAGTTTGATGCGCCAAGTGGGATGACGGCCTTCTTCACGTAATCCCTCATCGTAACTTCTCATAAAATCAAGATCAAACTTCAAACTGGTATATTCTCTTTTCATCTTACTATTCAGTGGCAGAGAATTCCAGAGATTCACCACTGTGTGAAAAATGTTTTTCTCATCTCGGGCCTAAAAGATTTCCCCCTTATCCTTAAACTGTGACCCCTTGTTCTGGACATCCCCAACATCGGGAACAATCTTCCTGCATATAGCCTGTTCAACCCCTTAAGAATTTTGTAAGTTTCTGTAAGATCTATAAGATTCTTCAAGACTGCATGTATGAACTACAACAATTGTTCATCCCAGTTTGGCAAAATAATAAATCAGGGAAGGTAGTGCATCTGTGGATAACAAGGGAAATCAGGGATAGTATCAAAACAAAAGATGAAGCATACAAATTAGCAAGAAAAAGCAGCCTACCAGAGGATTGGGAGAAATTCAGTGACCAGCAGAGGAGGACAAAGGGATTAATTAGGAAATGGAAAATAGATTATGAAAGAAAACTTGCAGGGAACATAAAAACTGACTGCAAAAGTTTTTATTGATATGTGAAGAGAAAAAGATTAGTTAAAACAAATGTAGATCCCTTGCAGTCAGAAACAGGTGAATTGATCATGGGGAACAAGGACATGGCAGACCAATTGAATAACTACTTTGGTTCTGTCTTCACTAAGGAAGACATAAATAAATTGCCGGAAATAGCAGGGGACTGTGGGTTAAATGAGATGGAGGAACTGCGAGAAATCTAGGTTAGCCGCGAAGTGGTGTTAGGTAAATTGAATGGATTAATTGCCGATAAATCCCCAGGGCCAGATAGGCTGCATCCCAGAGTACTTAAGGAAGTAGCCCCAGAAATAGTGGATGCATTAGTGATAATTTTTCAAAACTCCTCAGATTCTGGAGTAGTTCCTGAGGATTGGAGGGTAGTTAATGTAACGCCACTTTTTAAAAAGGGAGGGAGAGGGAAAACAAGGAATTACAGACCAGTTAGTCTAACATCGGTAGTGGGGAAACTGCTTGAGTTAGTTATTAAAGATGGGATAGCAGCACATTTGGAAAGTGGTGAAATCATTGGACAAAGTCAGCATGGATTTACAAAAGGTAAATCATGTCTGACGAATCTTATAGAATTTTTCAAGGATGTAACTAGTAGAGTGGATAAGGGAGAACCAGTGGATGTGTTATATCTGGACTTTCAGAAGGCTTTCGACAAGGTCCCACATAAGAGATTAGCATACAAACTTAAAGCACATGGTATTGGGGGTTCAGTATTGATGTGGATAGAGAACTGGCTGGCAAACAGGAAGCAAATAGGAGTAAACGGGTCCTTTTCTGATTGGCAGGCAGTGACTAGTGGGGTACCGCAAGGCACAGTGCTGGGACCCCAGCTATTTACAATATATATTAATGATTTGGACGAGGGAATTTAATGCAACATCTCCAAGTTTGCGGATGACACTAAGCTGGGGGGCAGTGTTAGCTGTGAGGAGGATGCTAGGAGGCTGCAGGGTGACTTGCATAGGCTGGGTGAGTGGGAAAATGTATGGCAGATGCAGTATAAAGTGGATAAATGTGAGGTTATCCACTTTGGTAGCAAAAATAGGAAAGTGGACTATTATCTGAATGGTGGCCGATTAGGAAAAGGGGAGATGCAACGAGACCTGGGTGTCATGGTACACCAGTCGTTGAAAGTAGGCAGGCAGGTGCAGCAGGCAGTGAAGAAAGCGAATGGTATGTTAGCATTCATAGCAAAAGGATTTGAGTATAGGAGCAAGGATGTTCTACTGCAGTTGTACAGGGTCTTGGTGAGACCACACCTGGAGTATTGCGTACAATTTTGGTCTCCAAATCTGAGGAAATACATTCTTGCCATAGAGGGAGTACAGAGACGGTTCACCAGACTGATTCCTGGGATGTCAGAACTTTCATATGAAGAAAGACTGGATAGACTCAGCTTGTACTCGCTAGAATTTAGACTTTGTCCTATGTCCTCTGCTCCTCGATTCACCTCCTCTGAGCCAGAGACTCTGTGCATCTACCTGATCTATTCCTCTCATGATTTTATACACCTCCATAAGATCACCCCTCATCCTCCTGCGCTCCAGGGAATAGAGACCCAGCCTGCTCAACCTCTCCCTGTAGCTCACACACTCTAATTCTGGCAATAACGGATGGAGATTGAAGTGTTATGGTGCCAGAGCGACAAACTAGCCCTTAATGTTCGCAAGATGAAAGGGTTGGCTATTGCCTTAAGGAAGTGGGGGAGGGGGAGGATCAGTGTGGATACGATGAAAGAATGGGTCAACTGGGCTTAGATTTCCTGGAGTTTAGAAGGATGAGAGGGTATCTTATAGAAACATGAAAAATTCTTAAAGGATTGGGCAGGCTAGATACAGGAATTTTTTTTCCGTTGTTGGGGGAGTCCAGAATCAGGGGTCGCAGTTTAAGAATAAGGGGAAGGCCATTTATGACTGAGATGAGGAAAAATATTCTCACCCAGAGTTGTGAATCTGTGGAATTCTCTGCCACAGAAGGCAATGGAGGCCAATTCACTGAATTTTTTCAAGAGATAGTTAGATTTAGCTCTTGGGGCTAAAGAAATCGGGGGCTATGGGGAAAAAGCAGGAATGGGGTACTGATTTTAGATGATCAGCCATGATCATATTGAATGGCGTTGCTGGCTCGAAGGGCGAATGGCCTACTCCGACACCTATTTTTCTATGTTTCTATGTTTCTAAACAGGCTCTTTAGCCCAACTTGCCCGCACCGACCAACATGTCCCAGCTCCTCTATCCCACCTGCTAGGGATGAACTGAATCCTGTCCTCATTAATGGAGCTGCTATAGTGATGGGTCTGTAGGAAGGAACTGCAGATGCTGGTTTAAACTGCAGACAGACACAAAAAGCTGGAGTAACTCAGTGGGTCAGATAGCATCTCTGGAGAAAAGGAATAGGTGACGTTTCTTGTCGAGACTCTTCTGTTACAGCTTCAAGTTCCTTGGCATCCACATCAGCAACAAGCTAACCCGGTGCCTACACACTGATGCGGTGATCAAGAAAGTACATCAGTGTATTTACTTTCTTTGTCATCTGATTCAGCATGTTCACGAGGATCTTGTACAGATGCATCATGGAAAGTATTCTGACAGAATGTATCCCTGCCAGGCATTGAATATGACCTGCTCTTGACTGGCAGCCCCTGTAGAGAGTGGTGAAAATTGCCCAGCCCCTCACTAGCTCACCCATTCCGCCTTCACGGTGCGTGGCATTGCCGAGAACGTCTCTCAACGTGGCCATTCCCTTTACTCTCTTTTACCTCCTGAGATAAGATTTGTGCTTGAAAGGCTGGACATCCAGACTAAAGAAGAGCTTCTTCTACGCTGCAATAAGACTCCTGGCCACAACATACCCCCTTCCAGAAGGCCTGTCACATATTATTCCACGTAACTACCTCACTTGATTATTCCGTTATTGCGCTGCATATTTTTCTGTTCAACCACTTCAGGTTGCTCTCCAATCTTGCACCATTCTGCTGTTTAGCACTTGTCATTGAATTTACTGTTATAGAGTCATAAAGTGATACTGTGTGGAAACAGGCCATTCGGCCCAATTTGTCCACACCCACCAAACTGTCCCAGCTACACTAGTCCCACCTGCCCATGTTTAGTCCATATCCCTCCAAACTTGTCCTATCCATGTACCTGTCTAACTGTTTATTAAATGTTGGGATAGTACCTGCCTCAACTACCTCCTCTGGCAGCTTGTTCCATACACCCACCGCCCTATGTGTGAAAAAGTTACCTCTCAGATTCCTATTAAATCTTTTCCCCTTCACATTAAACCGATATACTCTGATCCTCCATTCACCTACTCTGGGCAAAAGACTGTGTGCACCTATCCGATCTATTCCTCTCATGATTTTATACACCCCCCTCATCCTCCTGCTCTCCAGGGAATAGAGTCCCAGCCTGCTCAACCTCTCCCTATAGCTCACAATCTGACAACATCCTTATAAATCTTCTATGTAACCTTTTCAGCTTGACAACATCTTTTCTATAACATGGTGCCCAGAACTGAACTCAATACTCTAAATGTGGCCTCACCCACTTCTTATATAACTGCAACATGACCTCCCAACTTATGGTGAATACTCAATACTGATGAAGGCCAAATGCCTTTTTGGCCACCCAATTACCAGCAACGCCACCTTCAGGAACCTCCTCGTCAACGTTCACTTCCCCCCCTTTTCCAGCTGGACACCAGATGTCCACCATATAGACACTATAACATGGCAACTAAAACTGTACACAATACCCTAAATGTGGCCTCGCCAATGTCTTATACAAATCTAACATGACCTCTTCTACATTCAAAGCCTTGTTGACAACCCTATCTACCTGTGATGCCACTTTCAATGTATCTGCACCACCAGATCGCTCTGCTCTTCAACACTCCCTAGAGCTCTACCATTCACTGTGTAGGTCCTGCCCTTGTTGTTCTGCCCAAAGTGTTACATTTATCATTGGCATGTACACTGTTTACTCTGTGAGCTTCATGCAAACAAGGTATTTAGTTTCATCCTGGTGAACATGCCAATAAACTAATCTGATGTTTAAGAAGGAACTGCAGATGCTGCAAAATCGAAGGTAGACAAAAGTGCTGGAGAAACTTAGCGGGTGCAGCAGCATCTATGGAGCGAAGGAAATAGGCAACGTTTCGGACTGAAACCCTTCTTCAATAAACTAATCTGAATCTGAATGTATAAAAATAGATCATTAAATGAATTTAAAATGTAATCTAAGTTGTGCATACCAGCTACTTACCGACCCTAATCTGATTGTATCCAAATTTTATATTGACTTCCTGTGAGAAATGCCTAATACTGTAAAAAAACATAATTATTTTAGTTTTGATGTTAATCAGTACATGCTGAGTTAATCGTGTCATGCCACTGTCTCCCAGACTCATGTTGGGAAATACTTCTCCATGACATTATTAGCCAGGTTCTTGTGTCTCTGTAGCCCTGGAATGAATGTGTAACTCACTCCAGTGATAGTGTTTTCCCATTAACTAATGGAGAGTAGCACTGTTTAAAGACCTTTGCAAACAGGTTGATTGTTGATTTTGCATTGTGCTACATGCCTAATTTGATAAGTGCAGTGTTGTTTACAATGATGTTTAGAGGACAAGAACTCCACTTAGAAATATACCATCTGGTACCCTGAACTGTGCTGAGCTATATCATTTTGAATTGTGAGCAATTTTGGGCACCATATGTGCTGGCTCTGGAGAAGGTCCAGAGAAGGTTTACAAGAATGGTCCCAGGAATGAGTGGGTTAACATATGATGAGCGTTTGCGGCACTGGGCCTGTACTCGCTGAGGTTTAGAAGGATGCTGGGGAGGGGGGCCTCATTGAAACTTACTGAATAGTGAAAGGCTTGGATAGTGTGGATGTGGAGAGGATGTTTCCATTAGTGGGAGAGTCTAGGACCAGAGGCCATAGTTTCCGAATTGATGGATGTTCCTTTAGGAAGGAGATGAGGAGAAATGTCTTTAGTCAGAGGGTGGTGAATCTATGGAATTATTTGCCACAGAAGGCTGTGGAGGTTGTCAATGGATATGTTTCAAGGCAGAGATAGACAGATTGTTGATTAGTATGGGTGTCAGGGGTTATGGGGAGAAGGCAGGAGAATGGAGTTAGAAGGAAAAGATAGATCAGCCATGGCAGTGTCATCTTGATGGCCTATGGCCTAATTCCCTTCCCATGCCTTTTTGACCTTATGATCTCAGTAAAGTAGCAAGATGGTGCTGGGTTTGATTTCTATGGCCTAGGGTTGGGGAGAACTGCTTATCATCAGCCAAAAACATCGGGTAGATGCACACAGTCTTTTGCCAAAAACATCGTACTATGAATGCACACATCATGTATTTGTTGCTTCATGGGAGGTGGGTCCGTTGCCACATCTGACATTTCAAATTGGCTTTGAAATGAATGCTTGGCTAGAGAGTTCAAGTGAAGTTAAAGGTTAATTACACTGATGTGGGTTGGGAGTCACATAAGGTTAGTAGACTTCCTACCCATAAAAATATGTGAACCGGAAGAATAATTGATATTTGTTTAGTCACCATCCCTTTGGAAGAGGATACATGTGGATATTTAGTAAGTGTTGCTATCTTTGATGTGTGGTGTTTGCTGGCAGGATCACTATTCATAACTTCTTTCTAATTACCCTGCTAAAGTGGCATTGTTGTAGTCGTGTATTACTATTGGGTAAGCACTTTCATGGTTTAGATCTAGAAATGGAGGAAGAGCAATGTTCATCTGCAACGTAATTGTTGAAAAGTAATGGATGTGGATGTGGAGAGGATGTTTCCATATCCAGGTGAAGGAACAACTGCCTGCGTCTTTTGTCCTTGGAAGATGTGTAAGGGGTAGGTTCGGGAGGTGTAACTCATGAAGCCTATTCCAGCTTTTGACTTGGATCTTACTGTAGGAGCTAATTGGAAGGGCCCTGCAGAGTTGGTGTTTGAAGTAACGGGCGATTTATTCAAACCAGAAGGCCAGTCAAAGCTGGTCTCTCAAGTGTAATATTGGTACGGTTTTTATATTCTCAGATGAGAAGATTACTCAGACACTTGACAGTAAAATGATGTCTTAATTACCGGAACTTGACTAACATGGAAACGAGGTCTTGCACAAAAACGTTGATTAATGGTAAAACGATTAGGGGAGACGTGTCTGCAAGAGGATCAGAGCTGGGAACTGAATATTCGGGGTTATACGTCCTATCAGAAATACAGAAAGGTGGGCAGAGGGGGTGGAATAGCTCTGTTCATTAGAAATTAAATTCAGTCCTTAGCGAGGGGTAGCATAGGATCAGAAGATGTAGAGTCCTTGTGTATAGAGCTGAGAAATTATAGAGATAGAAAGACCGTAATGGGAGTTAATTACAGGCCCCAAACAGTAGACAGGGTATAGGATACAAGTTACATCAGGAGATACAATTGGCATGTAAAAAAGGCAATACTACAGTGGCCATAGGAGATTTCAATATGCAGGTAGACTGGGAAACAGCCCGGAAACAGGCCCTTCGGCCCACCGAGTCTACGCCGACCAACGAGCACCCTGTTCTCTAGCACTAACCAATGCACAAGGGACAATTTACAATTTTATCAAAGCCAATGAACCTATAAACTTGCATGTTGGTGTTGCTCGTTCTTCACTGGCTCGTCTCCAGTTGGTTCAGAATGCTGCTGCTCGCCTTTTAACAGGGACTCGAAAGAGGGAGCACATAGCACCAATTCTGGCCTCCCTACACTGGCTCCCGGTGCACTTTCGGGTTCATTTTAAGATACTGTTATTTGTTTTTAAATCTCTGAATGGGCTTGCCCCGCCTTACCTCTCTGAGCTGCTCCACCCATACGCTCCTGCCCGGTCCCTCAGGTCAGCTGGTCAGCTGCTCCTGGAGGTACCGAGGTCTAGTCGGAGGCTCAGTTCTTTTGATTGTTATTTTTGGTGTGTATTAACTTTTTTGTCAATGATTAGTGATGTACATCACTTTGTTGCAGCTATGTTTGTTTTTAAAGTGCTCTATAAATAAAATTATTATTATTATTATTATTATTATTATGTATTTGGAGTACGGTAGGAGAGCAGAGCACCCAGGGAGAGCGTACAAACTCCGTACAGAAAACACCCATATTCGGGATTGAACCCGGGTCTCTGGCACTGTTATGCCCCTGTTATGCCCACTTAGGAAACCTCTGGAGACTTTGCGCATCACCCAAGATTTCCGTGCGGTTCCCGGAGGTTGCAGGTGGTTGCCGGAGGTTGCAGGTAGTGGAAGCAGGTAGGGAGAATGACAAAAACCTCCGGGAACCGCACGGAAACCTTGGGTGGGGCGCAAAGTCTCAAGAGGTTCCCTAAGTGGGACAGGGGCATTAGGCAGCAACTCTCCCGCTGTGCCACTGTGCTTAGAGAACATGGGTTTGTGTTTGCACTTGAACTACCACTTGAAGTAGTTTAAATTTGGCATAAGATGTCCCTTTCAGGACTCCAGCATTTAAAAATGATGACAGGACAAGGCACCAACTTGTCACATGGTGTGTATCCTGGGAAGAAACAGTGTGTTTGGAGAGCTGCAGGGAACATCATGCCACAAGGGTCTAAAACATCTATAGATTTGCATCGTCATCACTTGTAGCTAATGGCTGAGTGCTGATGCTGATGTTTGGTGAATGAACACACCACCGACCAGCTTCACACTGGGAACACTGCTTCTATCAGTAAGAAAATCCCTTATCTCACATAACATCCTGTGCACAACCTCACAAAGCCTTTCAAAGAATCTGTGCAAGAATGTTGATTAGTTGGGTTCCCCTCTTCCGTTGCCCTGTGAATGAGCTGTTTTATCTTCTTGTCGCTGGAGTTTGTTAGTGAATGATGTTAGACTGTGCAACAAAGATTACATCTGCAGATCGGATGGTAAGTTTCAAAATCCCGTATTTCAACAGGGTCTCATTAGGAAAAGTATTTAACGTTGAATGCTGCCATTGTGTGACCTGACTTTCTTGACGATGTTGGGTCCAGACCTTTCAAAGACTGACTAGCCTCCCCTGCGTTCAATAAGGAAGGCTGTGAAATCCTACCCGCCTCCGCTGTCCCTCACGTGTGAAGTGATAGGCTTCACGGATTAGTCTAACACTTTGTTTCCACTGTTACACAACTTGTGTTGTGTTTCTGTCAGTGCTTTTGAATACCATTTACTGCTTTAAAATTAATGTTTTCTATGGCCATTGGAACGGGGGAGGGTGGGACAAGTGGGATATGGAGGGTTGATATGTTGATTCTTGCTTTGTTTCTTCAGCCCATGTCTCTGCTCTCCCTTTCATCTCCTGTCCCTCTAGATCTCAATCCTCAGAACAAAAGAGAAGTGAGGATCAGTGTCGAGCACAACAGCTCTCTACAGCTCTTGGCCACAGTCAGGCAGGCACGCTCTTTGGTATTGGGGGGCAGTGGTAAAGTTATGGTGATGGCGGTGGCTATCTTGCCCACTGAGATTGCCTGTTGAATGAGGCCAAGTGTAGGGTTAGGAGTAAAGAGGTCCTTCTGTAGTTGTACAGGGCCCTGGTGACACCACATCTGGAGTATTGTGTGCAGTTTTGGTCTCCTAATTTGAGGAAGAACATCCTTGCTATTGAGGCAGTGCAGCGTAGGCTCACGAGGTTAATCCCTGGGATGGCGGGAATGTCATATGAGGAAAGATTGGAAAGACTGTGCTTCACTGTATTCACTGGAATTTAGAAAGATGAGAGGAAATCTTACAGAAACATATAAAATTATTAATGGACTGGACAAGTTAGATGAAGGCCAATTCATTGGATGAATTTAAATGAGAGTTAGATAGAGCTCTATCTGCTAGCGGAATCAAGGTATAGGGGAGAAGGCAGGAACGGGTTACTGATTGAGGATGATTCGCCATGATCACCATGAATGGCGGTGCTGGCTCGAAGGGCCAAATGGCCTCCTCCTGCACCTATTTTCTATGTATAACTAAAAAGGCAATACAGGGAGAAAAGATGAGGTATAAAGGTAAGCTAGCCAAGAGTATAAAGGTGGATAGTAAACGCTTCTTTAGGTATGTGAAGAGGAAAAAATTAGTTAAGACAAATGTGGGTCCCTTGAAGACGGAAACAAGTGAATTTATTATGGGGAACAAGGAAATGGCAGACAAGTTGAAATGGTACTAAGGAAGACACAACCAATCTTCCAGATGTACTAGTGGCTAGAGGACCGAGGGTGACGGAAGAACTGAGGGAAATTCACATTAGGCAGGAAATGGTGTTGGGTAGACTGATGGGATTGAAGGTTGATAAATCCCCAGGGCCTGATGGTCTGCATCCCAGGGTACTTAAGGAGGTGGCTCTAGAAATCGTGGATGCATTGGTGATAATTTTCCAATATTCTATAGATTCAGATCAGTTTTTGTGGATTGGAGCGTAGCTAATGTTATTCCCCTTTTTAGACAGGAGGGAGAGAGAAAACAGGGAATTATAGACCAGTTAGCCTAACATCGGTGGTGGGAAAGATGCTGGAGTCAATTTTACTTCGGAGTCACGTGAGTGACTACGTGAAGAAGGGCCGTCCGTCTGCGTGCGCGTCATTACGTCTGAACGCAACGCACACAACGGACTGGCAGAAGCACTGCGTCATCCCAGCCGTCGGGATTTTCAAAAAACAAGCGGCAGGTAAGGAAAGTTGAATTACTTACCTGCGTTCTTTTCGGGCTTGAAGCGTCTGTAATTTCAGAGCCCAGAAGTAGAGGAGACGGTCTGTGGGGAAGTCGACTGCTGAAGACCGCAGCATTCCCAGTAGCGGGCGACGGTCTTGTCCCGGCAGCAGAACCGGCAGCAGAACCGGCAGCAGCAGACTTGGTGCGGGAGGAGAGCTCCGTGGTGGTCCCAGCGGGACGTAAAACCACCCGCAAGTCTGACAGACCCATTGACTCAGATTAGTCCGGGGAAAAGGGACACCCTCCCTCAACGGAGAGCGTCCGAGGACGACTCTCCCACATGATCTGCTCCGAAGGAGGGAGCAGTATCAGCACGGGCCCTACAGCAGACCGTGCCAGGAGCCTCGCACATGGGGCAGCCCAATGTCTTCCCCATTGGAGGGGAAAGTACATATGGAAGAAACCACTCTGAGTCAGAGTACAAAAGCACAGGGGGGGGGGGGGGGGGGGGGGGGGGGGGGGGGGGGGGGGGGGGGGACCTTCCCAGGAACCAGCAGAAGAAGTACCTCTGCAATCATCCAGTTTTGCTATCACAACACCACTGGGTGCTTCCCTGGATGAAGATCTAGCTAGTAATATCAATTACCTAGCATCCCATCAACTTTAAGGCCTGGCCATGGAAGGAACCATGAACAGGTACCCCCCACCAGCTACTGTGCTTCCCTGAAGGTCCAAGCAGTGAACCATGTTATCTGGGGACAGATTGGGCCTATCATCCGAAACAAGAAGTAAAATTGCAGAAGGTATTAAACCTACTGGGGTCTGGGACCACATCATTTGCAGGAGGAGTGGAAGATGGACTCCTCACTGACAGAGAACAGGACACAATAGCACTATTGTGTAATGCCCACTTTGAGAGAAATTGTATTCGGAAGAATGCAATCAAGCCATCGATTAACTCGAAGTTCGCTGTCCTGTGTAAAGCCAGCAATGTCCAGCCCGCAAACTACCTTTACAAGATACAATTTATTTGTCATTTGGACCCCTTGAGGTCCAAACGAAATGCTGTTTCTGCAGCCATACATTACAAACAAATAGACCCAAGACACAACATAATTTACATAAACCTCCATCACATTGCGGAAGGCCAAAAAAACTTATCTCTCCATTGCACTCCCCCCCCCCCCCCCCCCGATGTCAGAGTCAAAGTCAAAGCCCCCAGCTGACGATGGCGATTGTCCCGCGGCCATTAAAGCCGTGCAGCCCGTCAGCAGACCCAGACCCCCCCCGCTTATGTGTATGCGGCTTCCTCGTGTTTCTGTCCCCCTTCGTCTTCTCGAGCTTTTTCCCCTGCCCTTGTAATCACGCTGGTTCCTGAGTGCCTAAGTATTGCGTGATAGACTGCTTCTAGGTCCCGCTCGTGCAGCAGCGCTTCCGTAATCCTACTACCCGCGGTTTAGGCCTGGGTTCACGCTGCGCTTCTTAGTTCTCCCATTTTGTACCGTACCACGCAGTCCACACCCACTGAAGTTAACACTGCCAGATGACATTCTGAGTGGGCCAAGTCGCTTTCCGCGAACCGCGGTTGTGTTATCAGCTTGATCCAGTCAAAGCCCGCCGGTGCGCCGGTCCGTTTTGTCTTGAGGTAGGTTGATGCCCCAAGAAGAACTTGGAGTACGGGCCAATGTGTCCGGATTCCGGGCTATTAGCACGTCCTTTGGTTTGTGTGGTATGAGATGGGTGGCTACGCTCGCCGAGTAGCTCAGTGGAGGGGGTAACCATGCATGATCGAGTGTGCGTCTTAAGGTAGGTCCTCTTAGCCCTCTTAGATGAGTCAATGTGTGAATTTGTTTGGTTACACAGTCATCCATGGAACAAGGAAAAAGGGCAGTGAAGTTAGGATTTGTTGGAAGTGTGCGGATAGGCCCTGGCAGTTTCTTCGGATTATAGTCCTCTTTTTTTTTGTTTCCCGAACGGGCAGTGTGGGACGCATCCCTTGCGCGACCTTTCAAATCGTTTCTATGTTATGATGCGTTAAGTTATGCTAGCCGGGATCACTTCCCCCCCCACTATGCTTAGTCTCGCCCCCTCTACATACCCACCCAAGAAGTTTGTGCAGGCAATAAGCGTCCGCAGGGCTTTCGCCGTGGGTCTGGCTGTGTGTCCTACCACATCTTGCCACTGACTCCATAACGGTTCGCACGATTGGCGGCTTGCCAGCGCGGGAGTGCCGCTATGCTTACCTTAAACTTGGAGCTTTTGTCCTTGCGTTTCGCGAGGTGCATTCGGCGGCGTTTTCTCGCGGGGCGCATCCCCCCCCCGGGTCGTCGCAGCAGGCCACGTGTTGCACTTCCATCGTTGGAGGCTCTTACATCCCAGCGCTTGGGAGCCCTTTCCCAGCGTCTTTCTTTGCCACGGTTCTTCTCTTGAGGATTCTGATTTCTATCCCTCCCAACGCACCTATGAATTGTCACAACCTATTATGGGTTTTGCCGAAGCACTGCCGGTTGCTCAAACGGGCTCCGCGGAAGGACTTGCCCAGGGTAGTAGCATGCTAGGGCCGAAAATTCAAGACAGATGCATGCTCACCTAGCTGGTCTTTTAACACTGCTTGGAGCGGCTTTGGCTAACCGCGGGTGATACTAACTTTTTAGATCATCGTATGAGGCCACCAGGTGTGTATAGTGTCGAATCCTAACATCGCTGGTTTGCTATTTCTCATGAGGGCGTACGGAGGGGAGTTGATTTGCCGTCGGCCAGCTCAGGGGGCTCAACATCCCCCCAGCGCTGTGGGCATACACCATTTTTTGTTATTAGGTCTTGGTATTATACGCGGAATGAATTATTGCGTTGTGCCAAAAGTCAACATCCGAGGGCACTCCGAAAGCCTCTCACGATGGTACGTGGATTACGGGCAAATAAACGTGAAGTTTTACAGGGCAAACGATAGCTTCTATTCCGGCTCCGCGTCCATTTGACGGGCCGGGCTATAGAGTTTTGAGGTCTTCGTAGTTTCCCCTATATGTGTCGCCAACCTTTGTTCTCTAGCTACTACCCCCACGAATTTCATTTGACGAAAGAGAATATATCGTTCCCGGCCAAGGAGTTCTCCTGGCTCCTGCCCGGAGAGGAGTTGGCAAAATATGATCGTAGGTCCTTACGGGTCAAAGGTCGGGAGTTACCGATTTAATTGGAGCTACTGTTGATACAAGGTCCACAACACTGGTTATGCACTTAATCGCTGTCTGCAGGGTAGGCGTTTTTTGGCGTACGTGGTCTAGATTGAGTTTCATGGACGCCTTTACCTATAGGAGTGTGCGGGAGTGCGGGCGGGGACGCACTAGTGTCCACGCTTTGCGAATGAGGCAGCAATGTATAGCTTCTTGCGCGCTTATTGGCGTTTCTACAATGGTCGGCAAACCGAATCCGGGAATGATCTCTGATTGCGCCGGCTTTAAATATGCAGGAGGCTTGTGGCTCCCCGGGCCGCGTGGGAGACTTGTTGTGCGACAGTGTCTCCGTCAGGGGTAGTCGCAAGTGATCGGTATTGAGTCACCTTATCTGCAACCAACCGATTACCCTGCTCTTTATTTACTACAAGGCCGTTTCCGTTTCCGACGCGTATCCGCGACTCCACAGATCACCGCTGCAAATAAATCTCCAAAGGCAAGTCCCCTTACCAACCAGTCATATTCCTGCCCGTCTCAGCCAAAGCAGCTTGCGACGTATATGGTTCGCGGATGACAGGGGAGTTTCGATCTCAAGTCGGCAGTCAGGGGTGGAACTATTCGCAGAACACTGCCCACCTAAGCAGGCCTGCTTACTTGCTCGAACCTTCGGACTGCTACGAATAAGCTATTCCCGGACATTTTATGTGAGTCGACATATATTCTCGTCGCGAGTTTGCGTACGCATAGGGCTCTCCAGAAGTTCTCACATAGCTAGAGGTCGAGGTAACTCTACCGGAGTTTTAAGTAGGGGACGTAATGGTCATATCAACGTTGAACGCCACTGGCTTGGACAAGCGCTGACTAGACGATATCTACTGAAGCAAAACTTGTACCGCAGTAGCCCCCTTCTGTCTAACTGGACAGACTCGCACCTTCCGAGCCGTGCGGCATGCGTTACCTGTTCTAGGATAGCATCTGAGCACCCGTAAGATGCTTAGCCATTTACATCTGCTGTCGGACGTTCGCCACATGTGTTTTTTTTTTCTTTTTATTTTGGCTTTGCTATTGCTGGGTTGTTACGTGGATCGCAAGAAGTTGCATGTGAGGACTCAGGCTATTAGAAATGTTTGTGGGCCTCATGCCACTTGCGAACATAGCAGGATGCCCCGCTACGCTGACGACATCGTAAGAGTTCGATTCGTGTGGCGACGAGGATACAGACCCCACCCGATAACTGTATTAGTGGCTTAGAAGCCTTCCTTCATTTGTCCTATCCGACACTTCCCGCACGTGTCGGGACTACGGGCTCTCGTACGGACTGCATTGAAGGAATACCGGTGTGTTCACTTGCAGCCGTGTAATGCTAGAAAAGAACTTCGCGCTCCCCGCTGGAAAGTCTTAATCTGGGGCGGGTGCCATTTAGATCCTCGGTATATCACTGTGATGACCACCGCTGGGATCTGCCAATAAGCACACGTGTGACGCTTCCCAAACAAACGCGCTTAGGAGCGTAAAACTAGTCTGATGGTGTGCGCCTAGTCCCGGGCTTTTGTCTGTGTGTCCGGACGCTGGGATCGTCGATTCACCAACGCTACCGCAAGTTGATACGGCCCACAAACGGCATAGATACAAGGTTCTGGGGAAGTCGCATGTAGTGTTGCCTTAAAATCTCAGTTATGGATTGCTGGGTGCTAACCTGTGTGGATACGTATCTATCTTCTTTTAGTTCTCACCTGGGTCATGATTGGCGTGATATTACTTAGTACTCTGAAGCGTGGCTCGGTGGTATCGCTTAGGGGTCCCCTTTGTTTCCCCCCTGTGGTAATCCTTTTTGGGTCCCGGTAGCATTGTATGCCCCAGGATAGGGTTTCATGTTAAGGCTTGCTCGCACTTAGTATGGAGCATCACACCGCCATGCGCCATGGAGTTTTGTGTAACGTTACCTTCTGCGCTACCCATAAACAGGGGAGGTTGAGTCGTGATTGCACGTGGGTGTAAGTTAAACTGAGGTGGTAGGGTCCACTTGCGCTTGTGCTATACGGTCCGTTATGTGGGCAATATTTGGCATGTGAGCCGTGAGTTAGGCCGGTCGACCGAGACGGCGTAAGAGCTAGCGGACTGTTGGACGCGGCGCTATTTTTAATCCATAGATTACAGCGGAAAGACGGATCGCGGGGAAATTCACACGGGGTAGGTCTAAGGTTACTTGTGCAGCATAAGCGCGGCAAGCGATCCGACGCTTACGGAAGCGAAATTTGCCTTGCAACCGGAGAAGACTTTGGGTCGAGACCAGTTGGTTTAGGACTGGGTCTGATATCTGCTGTATCTCACAATAAGGATGCAGTAGCGGAAGGTGAGAAGAGGGGAGTGAAAGGTAAGGGGGAAGAAAAAGGAAAAAGTAGAAAGAAAAAAGAACAAGGAAGCAGTAAAGTAATCTCTTGGTAGGAAAGGGAGGGGAAGGAGATGGAAGCAGAATCTGGCGGGTCCGCCAGACTCACCCGTCAGCCACGTTGCTACATGTCTCGACCAGGTGAACTGAAGACCGAGTCTAAAGGTAACCCGCCTTACCAAGCCTCAGCAACCACCCCATCCCCCACCAACCCCCACCTCCTTACACAAAATACTGCATAACAAAAAATAACAAAAATTTTTTTTTACATCTACAAAATATTGCACCAATTAAATTTTTTATGCTATACTGAGTTACTATTTCCCCACTTATTTTTTAATTTAATTTATTTAACTCTTAAATACACCCCATTGTGTACCGAAGCTTTCACAGCACTTTTACCACTAACAGTATGAGAAAGCGCTTAGAGTTATGGCGTGGCCAACCTCCGCACCCTGGCCGTTGGGTCCCACTCCGTTGGAGTTGTTGCCGTACTTGCCGTGCGATGCGCGCGAGTGGATGGGCCATGAGCTCCGCGTCCTAATAACAGAGGTCGGACCCGGGTCTGCCGGCGCCTCTTCAGTTCGGTTCTCGGCCCCCCCCCGCGCGGAGGCGCCGCACCCCCCCCTTCGGGCCCCGCACGACGCTGTGGGCGCCACACACCCACGTCCTTCAACTCCTGCGGCCGGCCGCTCGCCAGTCGTCGCGGTACCGTCCCGCTGTTAGGCGCACACCCCTGACTCGGTGGGGGCGCCTGTTGGACGCCGGTGGGCGCTCCCTGGCCTCTGCCTGCCCTCCGCAGGATCTTATCGTCGTTGCGTCCATCCCCCCACATATGAAAACGGTTCCCCTGCCCGGAGTTCGGGGACCCAACATTGTCCCCTTCCTCCCTGGGTCTGCGCCTCTCGACTTTATCCCCCCCCCCTATCCGCGGCCCGCGTGCGCGGCCATCTTCCAGGCTTGCCTCCTACGGCGCTTTCCACGGCCTGGACCCAGACAGTTGGTTCCCCTCCGCTCATTGGCCTGATCCGCGCCCTTTTCGTGCTTTCGGGACGTGCGTCTTTCGTTTCCGGCTTTCTGGGCTCATTCTGGCATCTGGCCTTGCTGCGTGCCTCGTCCGAGACCACTGACACATCACATCCACGCCCCCATCACTGGCCGTTAAATCTGGCTATCACGCCCCCTCGCGACAACTTCCTCACCGGGGGAGGAACGCCAGAAAACGGACGGCCGCCCCCCACGCCCCCCGGCACCCTCTATTAACCTCCACCGTGTGATGCCCGACTCTCCGCTTCTCCATCACCAGTCACGACTCAGACAGGTCAACCGGGTCTGACCAAGCAGCTTTCATCCCCGTCACTCTCGAGTGGAGACAAGTTGCCACCACGGCGCAAACTTCCCCCTACACTTGGCAGTCGTGACATGACACACCCCACTAATAGTCAAACAAATCACACGAAATCTACCGCTGCAAACCGCCCGACGAGCGACAGAAGTGGCAAATAGAAGCACGCAACAAACTTAGCCAAAAAGCAACATTAAAAAAAAACACGGCGACACACATTGGAACACCACTAAGTACAGCAACTTAAACAGAGAGAAAAGGACGCCAACACACGAACAAACTAGAATGAGGACAATGAGGTAGAAAACTAGGGAAAGGCCAATTGGAAAGAGCAATGCTTGAATACTTGGGGATAACAACGTGGACACGACGCTAAGGGGAAATCTTGCTCAAAAGCCAATCGGTGGTTCTCCTGACCAATACAAGCTGGCTAAGGATGGGGAGGCCACAAAACAGTCTAGAGCTGGGGGGCGTGGATGAGCCGTAGTCTGTAATTCCCAATTACCTAGAATTGTGGGGGGCATAAATTATATGGCTCAAGGTTGATGTAGGCAACATGCAACCTGGCTTGTTCAAATTCAGAATGAGATAAGCAGAACAAGAACGGTGGTGGCAATATAGATCAGATCACAAAGGGTGGTGGGGTAAATCTGTATCTTGAAACAGAGTGTCAAACCCTCATTTAGGCCACTGGTGTCATCGAGAGGGATATTGTTGGGTTTACGGCCGGTCTAGCTACCAGGTAGATATAACACGGTGACAACAGATGTAGATCATGAATGTTTAAGCTAACAAAGAATGGATGTTTGATCGCTGGCAGTATTTAACGAAAAAGAGAACTAGGTTTAAGTCTGATGTTGGCATGCTACACGCTATTGATTGCTGTGGATGGCACTAGACTAAACCATCCTTGGTTTAGGGCAGCCTATGTTGTCCTGCAAGCTGGATCCAGGAGCAAAGGCAGGGCATAGCTTTCTACCCCAATTCTTGGTGTGGCCGAATGGGTCTGTATGTAGTTAAATCCGTCAAAACAGACTGTCACCTGATCCATCAAACCGATGTGGCTTGACCAACGGCTCAAGCAAGAGCTAAAGCCACAGCATATTGGTCAGTATGCACATCCATTGGCCCTCACTCAAGCCGTGGTTCCAAAAAGTGTTAGGAACTGCCTCGTCCACGCACCAGTTATGGCTTGTACACCAAGAGAGACATCCTAGGTGAAACCCCCTCAGTTACAGGGCACACCTCATCATCCGGACCCATCTCCACTACATAGACGACCGTCCACACCCCATTACCACTGTTGGTCTCCGTACGATTATGACACACATAAAAACCCATTTCAGCACATACACGGCTCGTAGGCCCAGACTCACAGATTCCGTAACAATACACGACGGCGACAGCTCCCATCGGTACTAACAAACCCCTTTACAACAAAATTTATGAAAGGAATTTACAATTTAATACCTCCAAGGCCAAGAGACACAGACACATGGGATGTGAGTGTGGTACTAACCCTACTTCGACAGTGAGTAACATACTAACACCACTATCTTGTAGTTACGGAGAACCTCAGAGGCTCAGAACAATTGGTCCTCATCAGTCATAAAAAAACACATCAGAAGGTGTCAACTCAAACCATCTCCAGATGGTCAAAGGAGGTAATGGTGGTAGCAGGAGTGAACATTCATATCGTTAAATCTCATCCACCAGGGCTGCATCTACCTCGGCAGCAAGGGCTATGGACGTGTCCCTTGACGACATCCTAGCGGCTGCAGGATGGACGAATGAACGAACGGACCACCGGTTTTTATAACAAACCCATAACCGGACCGGGGGTGTTTGCACGTACCATTTTAAGTTCTGTCCCCTAGTTTCCCCCGAAGATTGGGTGGGGTAACTATTTTTAAAAAACTTTTCTTTCATTTAAAGCATCAGTGTCTTTACTTAACTACGTAATGTCTGAATGCTTTAATGATTACACTCATCCATGGTCAATCCATTCAGTGTGTGACGCCTGGATTCGTAACTGGCGTAAAATCACAGAGCTTTGAAATCTTCACGTAGTCACTCACATGACTCCGATGTAAAATAGTAAGAATAAACGAGAACTTACCAGTTTGAAGTTTGATCTTGATTTTATAAGGAGTTACGATGAGCGATTACGTGCCCACCGCTCCCACCCTCATACTAGCAAGGTCATCTGGAAGTTCTGGACGGCCCTTCTTCACGTAATCGCTCATCGTAACTACTCATAAAATCAAGATCAAACTTCAAACTGGTAAGTTCTCGTTTAATCTTACTATTATAAAAGATGACATAGCGGCACATTTGGATAGCAGTAACATGATTGGTGCAAGTCAGCATGGATTTACAAAGGGGCAATCATGCTTGACTAATCTTTTGGCATTTTTGAGGATGTAAGTAGGAAAATGGACAAGGGAGAGACAGTGGATGTAGTGTACCTGGATTTTCAGAAAGCCTTTGATAAGGGATAGGGGATTAGTGGGCAAAATTAGAACACATGGTATTGGGGGTAGAATGCTGACATGGATAGAAAATTGGTTAGTAGACAGAAAACAAAGAGTAAAGATTCACGGGTCCCTTTCAGAATGGCAAGCTGTGACTAGTGGGGTACCGCAAGGTTCGGTGCTGGGACCTCACCTATTTACAATACTATATACATTAATGATTTAGATGAAGGGATTAAAAGTAACATTAGCAAATTTGCAGATGACACAAAGCTGGGTGGCAGTGTGAACTGTGAGGAAGATGCTATGAGGATGCAGGGTGACTTGGACAGGTTGGGGGAGTGGGCAGATGCATGGTAGATGCAGTTTAATGCAGATAAATGTGAGGTTATCCACTTTGGTAGCTAAAACAGGAAGGCAGATTACTCTCTAAATGGTGTCAAGTTAGCAAAAGGGGAAGTACAACAAGATCTGGGTGGCCTTGTTCATCAGTCATTGAAAGTTAGCATGAGTTTCTCCAGCTTTTCTGTGTAACCATTGAAAGTTAGCATGCAGGTACAGCAGGCAGTGAAGAAAGCTAATGGCATGTTGACCATCATAACAAGAGGAGTTGAGTATGGGAGCAAAGAGGTCCTGCAGTTGTACAGGGCCCTAGTGACACCACACCTGGAGTATTGTGTGCAGTTTTGGTCTCCAAATTTGAGGAAGGACATTCTTGCTATTGAGGGAGTGCAGCATAGGTTCACAAGGTTAATTCCTGTGATGGCTGGACTGTCATGTGTTGAAAGAATGACAGACTGGGCTTGTACACACTGGAATTTAGAAGGATGAGAGGGGATCTTATTGAAACATTATTAAGGGATTGGACATGCTAGAGGCAGGAAACATGCTCCCGCTGTTGGGGGAGTTTAGGATAAGGGGTAGGCCATTTAGAACAGAGATGAGGAAAAACATTTTCACTGTGAATGGTGGTTCTGGCTTGGAGGGCCGAATGGCCTACTCCTGCACCTATTGTCTATTGTCTATTGTTAGACTGGGTGAAGAAAGAACATGATGGGAATGAATGGCCGCTGTGCATTAGGCTCTGTGATTCTATTGCCGAGCTTCTGTTTAACGATGTAACGGCACTTCAGTGCCTTGCTCACCCCTGCCTCTGACAGCTGCTGATATCAGTGAGCGAATGATAGTGCATCTCCGGGGTCACAGTCGTCGATGATTTGTATTTGACAAAGTTCTGTTCCACAAAAGTCACTTGGATTTACAAACTGATTATAGTGCTGAATCTCAACTAGAAACGTTACCCATTCCTTCTCTCCAGAGATGCTGC
Organism: Leucoraja erinaceus; assembly: GCF_028641065.1. Classification (NCBI taxonomy): domain Eukaryota; kingdom Metazoa; phylum Chordata; class Chondrichthyes; order Rajiformes; family Rajidae; genus Leucoraja; species Leucoraja erinaceus. Next base: position 27,123,162 of record NC_073406.1, on the reverse strand, counting down.
CTGTACGGCTGAGTTACTCCAGCATTTTGTGTCTATCTTCAGTTTAAACCAGCATCTGCAGTTCCTTCTTACACAGGAAGACAGACGCTATTGTATTGCCTGGACAAATGATTGGTGCAAGAGCAAGCAGCAATTATAACAGTAACACCAATAGACTGTCAAAGGTCCACTGGTTCTTTATTAGTGTTACTATTATACTTTGTTTTCAAGAAGGAACTGCAGATGCTGGAAAATCAAAGGTACACAAAAATGCTGGAGAAACTCAGCGGGTGCAGCAGCATCTATGGAGCAAAGGAGATAGGCAACGTTTCGGTCCGAAACCCTTCTTCAGACTTCCTTCGCTCCATAGATGCTGCTGCACCCTGAGTTTCTCCAACATTTTTGTGTACCTTACTGTTTTACTTGCTGCTTGCACATCCACAAAAGCACTGTCGCCACTATTTTGCTGCCGTTAATAAAAAAGAAAAGAATAGAAAACACAAACAGTCCAAAGTCCAGCCCAGCTGTTGGAAGTCCTCAGGTGCCCCCGAAACAGGTGAGCCCAGGTGAGCCCGGCAAAATGTCCCTCTCCTCTGCTGACCACTCTGTGTCCCTTTGTAACTTTGTCAGAACACTTATGTGGCGACTATTTGCATACCTTGGGTACGTAAGCAAAGAATTCACTGTGGCTTGTTACATGTGACAATAAAGTCATTCATCCATTCATTCATTCATTCATACAATCATACATTCATTCATTCATCATTCATTCATTCATTCAGGGGTGCCACCTGCAGCTGACATTGAAGGCACTGGAGCCAAACCCCAGTCCCTCTCCTACTGTGATTTGTGTACGTGGTCACACTGCCATGCGCTGATAATGTGATATTCTGCTGTATAAATTCATTTTTTATCTATCAATGTGCACAATATTTTACTATGGTTCCCAAGAGCATGGGTAGGTGATGTTTCGGGTCGAGACCCTTCTGCAGACTAAATCTGAAGTACATCATCTGAAGAAGGGTCTCGACCCACAAAGTCACCCATGCATGTTTTCCAGAGATGCTGCCTCACCATCTGAGTTACTCCAGCACTGATAATAATAATAATACATTTTATTTATTGGGCGCCTTTCAGACATCTCAAGGACACCTTACATAGGTTAACAAGAATATAAACATATAATCAGAATAAAATAAATAATAAAGACATCACAGAAACACAAATTAAAAACAGAATTCAGTCAAAATACAAAAATCAAAAACACAATGTGAAGAGAGAGCAGCGGCAGCTAAAGCGCGCCAGCGTCCACTCTCTCTTCACGGCAGCCATCTTGGACAAAGACTAACAGCACTGCGTCCTTTTGAGTATTAACCAGCATTTGCAGTTCTTTGTTTCTATCAAAGGATAAAATATTTATTCACCCTGCGATAGTTATATATGGCTGTGAATGATCTTGGATCCAAAAAAACGCGTACCATATACTTTGACACATCATCAACTATTAATGTTCTTTTGTCTATAAACACAGAAGCTTCATCTCATTCCCAGGCGGTTGCAGCTGCTGTTCCTTGTGTTTGCTCCCTTGTATTGCTAGTACACTAGCCCCACGGCCTAGGTTGGCCCATATCCCTCTACTCTTTTCCTATCCATGTACCTGTCTGAATTTCTTTTAAATGTTGTTTTAGTACCTGCGCAACTCATTCCTTATACCCACCACCCATTGCGTGAAAAAGTTGCCCCTTAGCTTCCTATTAAATCTTTCCTCTCTCACCTTAAACCTATGTCTTCTAGTTCTTGATTCACCTACTCCAGGTAAAAGGCTCTGTGCATCTAACTATATATACCCCTCATGATCTTAAGGTCACCCCTCATCCTGCTGCGCTCCAAGGAGTAAAGTCCTAGCCTGCGCAACCTCTACCTTTAGCTCAAGCACTCAAGTCCAGTGTATAAAATCATCAAAGAAATAGATTGGGTAGATGCACAGTGTCTCTTGCCCTAAGTAGGGGAATCGAGAACCAGCGGACATAGGTTTCAGGTGAAGGGGAAATGATTTAGCAGGGATCTGAGGGGTAACTTTTTCACACGAAGGGTGGTGGGTGTATGGAACAAGATGCCAGAGGTGGTAGTTGAGGCAGGGACTATCCCAACATTTAAGAAACATTTAGACAGGTACATGTATAGGACAGGTTTAGAGGGATATGGACCAAATGCAGGCAGGTGGGACTAGTGCAGATGGGGCATGTTGGCCGGTGTGAGCAGGTTGGGCTGAAGGGCCTGTTTCCACGCCGTGTCACTCTATGACTCTATGTTCCTGGAATTTTAAGAGGAGGGTGGAGGCTTCATGGAAACATTTCCGGGCTCTGGATGCTGGTGCATCAGGAATGCAAGGAGTTAGTCACATTTATGTATTTTTCATGAGAATGAGAAGGAAACTAAGCTTGATGGCCAAAAAGATAAGTAAAAAAATAACAGTTTTTGTGTAATTTGATTTATCCAGTGATCATTTACAGCCATCAGCTGCTCAATCTTCTATAACATAATTAATGATTTGATTACTTATAGGCATTCAGATTGGCATAGCTGTTTCTATAAACAAATGGCAATTAGTGGATGTCATAATAGCAAAAATCTGATGGGCATCCAGGCGTGGGGTTACTTGCTGGCACTAGAGACTGCTGATGCTGGAGGAACTCAGGGGTCAGGCAGCATCTGTGGATGGGAAATGAGCAGTCGGTGTTTTGAGTTGAGATTCGTCTAGACTGAAAGTCGGTGAGAAAATCATTTTTCACAGAGAGTGGTGAATCTGTGGAATTCTCTGCCACAGAAGGTAGTTGAGGCCAGTTCGTTGGCTATATTTAAGAGGGAGTTAGATGTGGCCCTTGTGGTAAAAGGGATCAGGGGGTATGGAGAAAAGGCAGGTACAGGATACTGAGTTGGATGATCAGCCATGATCATATTGAATGGCGATGCAGGTTCAAAGGGCCGAATGGCCTACTTCTGCACCTATTTTCTATGTTTCTATGTTTCTATGAGAATCCTGAAGCCGATGTAGACAGCAGTGGGAGGGATGGTATAGGAGTGAATGAATGATGAAACTTTATTGTCACATGTACTCATGTAGCTCGGTACAGCCAGATGTTTTGTTTTGCCTGGACAGTACACAACTTTCACCACGTTTCGGTGCCGACAAAGTTAGAAACGTTCAGAACAGCCCTAACAGTCTTATCTACGGCCTGCTCCCTCCCCCGTGGCTCCCCCTTCCTGCTCCCTCCCCCCTGGCTCCCCCTTCCTTCGCAGCATCCCCCTACCCCCCCCCCCCCCCCCCCACTGCTAGATCCCCCTTTGTTCCGTTTGTTCTTGACGTCCCTCCACCACTGGGTCCCCCTCGCTCTCGACACCCCCCCCGCCCCCGCCCGGAACCCTGCAATGGGATGATGCTGGTGCTGGGGGATTGATTGGATGGTCACGATGATGAGGGATGAGTGGGTTAATTGCTGTTAAGTTTCTACGTTCCTGTAAGAGTAGTAGAATTTCAAGTGGAAAGTAAAGTTGAATGACACCCGATGGCACAGAAATGAGCACAGTTACCTGACACACGCTGGAGATGACCGATACAGTTAAACCAACAGTATGTGTAGAAGGAATTGCAGATTCGGGTTTATACTATGGGTGCTGGAGTAACTCAGCGGGGATCAGGCCAGCATCTCTGCAGGAAAAAGGATCGGGTGACCTTTTGGGTCGGGGGACTCCGTTCTACCGATGAGTGTGAAAGTAGAGATGAGGGACGTGGAGGCATTCGCCCACAACCTAGGGGGAAGTTTATACAGAAGATAGACACAAAGTGCTGGAGTAACTCAGCAGGACAGGCAGCATCTCTGCAGAGAAGGAATGGGTGACATTTCGGGTCGAGAGACCCTTCTTCAGACCCTTAGGTCTTCCTACCTTGTCACAGAGCTTCATTGTCACAGAGCGTTGACACCAACAGCCCCAGCCTGTGTGTTTTTATTTATTCTCCGGGTGGGGTTGAGGTGGGAAGGGCAGTATTTATTACCCATCCCATTTGAGCCTGGGGTGCTGAGCCTTCTGTTTATGTTCCCAGTCAATGTGAACACCACTGTTCAAACGGAATAGCCATGTGCTTTTGTAGAGAATATTGTTTAATATGGCAAAGGAAAAAATGCTGGCTAGAATTGACCACACAGTCGACACCACCGAAACACATTTATCTGATCGTAATCATATGGATGTTTGTGGGACCCTGGCCTGTGGAACTTGGCAGCAGCTTTATACATCACAGCAGTGACCACACTCAGTAATGCGCTTCCTACTTCATCAGCCCATTGTCAGGTGTCCTGGAAAATGCATTGTAAATAAAAATTATTTTATTGAATAGGTTTGTAAAGTCTGCATCCATAATGAGAATGTCAGGGGTTCGTGTGTGACAATAAATATTTATTAAATAGCTGTTAGCTGCTCTTATAAAACTGCCACTTAGTTCTGCAATGGTGTCCCAGGTCCAGGGAGTAGCCTGAAGAAGGGTCTCGACCCGAATCGTCACCCATTCCTTCTCTCCAGAGATACTGCCTGTCCCACTGGATTACTCCAGCTTTTTGTGTCTATCCAGGGAATACCATGTTTAGTAATGGGGAAAACTCCATCAGCTTTCAGACGGAATCTGGCTTCAGGAACTGGACTATGCCTTAATTCACACCAAATCTGGGAAATTGATGGAGACACAAGAAAATGCAGACGGAGACTGACGAAGGGTCCAGGTCTGAAATGCCATGTATCTATTTCCTCCACAAATGCTATCTGACCCACTGAGTTCCTCCCGCACAGTGTGTTTTTGCTGGGGATGTGATCATGCCTGTCTCCAATTGTAGCCATTTCTCTTTATGCTTCCCTCATTAATCACTGAAGGAAGCTCAACCTCCCACATCCAATTGGCTCTGGACTTCTAACTTGCCTTCTCTGTAATGGTTTCTGCACTCCCACTGATTATTTCGACAATTGTATTACCACGATACATTTAATATTGTAAAATATCTCCAAGTTTTCAACAGGGGCAAGATTAAACAAAAGTTGACAACTTGACAGGATATTTGATCAGCACAGTGGTGCAGTAGGTGGAGCAGCTTCCTCACAGCGCCAAAGACCTAGGTTCAATCATGGCCTCGGGTGCTGTCTGTGTGGAGTTTGCACATTCTGCCCGTGACTACGTAGATTTCCTTCGGGTTTCCTTCGGTTTCCTCCCAGATCCGAAATATGTGAGAATTCAAAGGTTTATTGGCCTCTGTAAATTGCCTCTAGTGGGTAGGGTGAGGATATGATTCATTCATGGTCATAGAATGATACAGTGTGGTAACAGGCCCTTCGGCCCATCTTGCCCATGTGTGTTTGTACACTGTATCTCTAAACAAAACTAAACTAAACTAAACTAAAATCATTGGATCAAGGAAGCAGATTTAAGCATTGTTTTAAGAAGGGCGAGATTGGTGCAGTGTTCAGTTTAGTTTAGAGATACAGTGCAGAAACAGGCCCTTCGGCTCACCGAGTCCATGCAGACCAGCGATCCCCTCACACTAACACTATCCTACATGCACTAGGGACGATTTACAATTTTTCCGAAGCCAATTAACGTACAAACCTGTACGTCTTTGGTGTGGGAGGAAACTGGAGCAACCGGAGAAAACCCAAACAGGTCACGGGGAGAATGTACAAACTCCGTACAGACAAGTCAAGTCAAGTCAAGTTTATTTGTCACATACACATACGAGATGTGCAGTGAAATGAAAGTGGCAATGCTCGTGGACTTTTGTGCAAAAGACAAACAACAAACAACCAAACAAATTATAAACACAATCATAACACACATATTATTTTACATAATAAATAATGGAAGGAAAAACGTTCAGTAGAGTTAGTCCCTGGTGAGGTAGGCGTTTACAGTCCGAATTGCCTCTGGGAAGAAACTCCTTCTTAACCTCTCCGTTCTCACCGCATGGCAACGGAGGCGTTTGCCTGACCGTAGCAGCTGTAACAGTCCGTTGCAGGGGTGGAAGGGGTCTCCCATGATTTTATTTGCTCTGGAGTTGCACCTCCTGTTGTATAGTTCCTGCAGGGGGGTGAGTGAAGTTCTCATAGTGCGTTCGGCCGAACGCACTACTCTCTGCAGAGCCTTCTTGTCCTTGACAGAGCAATTCCCAAACCAGATGGTAATGTTCCCGGACAAGATGCTTTCCACCGCTGCTGCGTAGAAGCACTGGAGGATCCTTGGAGACACTCTGAATTTCCTCAATTGCCTGAGGTGGTAAAGGCGCTGCCTTGCCTTACTCACGAGTGCTGAGGCGTGTGATGCCCATGTCATATCCTCGGAGATGTGGACTCCCAGATATTTTAAAACAGTTCACCCTATCCACAGGATCCCCATTTATCCTCAATGGAGTGTATGTCCTCGGATGATGTGCCCTCCTAAAGTCCATGATCAGCTCCTTCGTTTTTTAATGTTCAAGAGGAGACTGTTATCCTGGCACCAGAGTGCTAGATCAGCCACCTCCTCCCGGTAGGCCTTCTCGTCGTTGTCTGAGATCAGGCCCGCCACCACAGTGTCATCAGCAAACTTAATTTGCAACAGACAACAGGCAGCAACTCTGTGTCACCGTCCCTAGTGCGTGTAGGATTGTTAGCGCCGAAGGAAGTTCCAGTAATGGAATGGTGAAAATCAGGAGTGTCCAAAGCTGTTGGAGGCATTTAAACCACACGGATTTAAAGAGCAAATGAGTGAAGCCAGAAGCCTCTTCTTGGACTGGCAGATTGAAGTTGAGTTTTCTCTTCATTCTGCGAGATACATTGGTAATCTTGGGGGTTATGGATTGAACCTTCTTCCTGCACGCACCCCACTGGAGTAAACATACTGGGTGAGGAGTGTGCGGGAAAATGGTGAGCAAACTGTGCCTTGGTGTTTTGGTCAGCACGGTGGCGCAGCGGTAGAGTTGCTGCCATACAACGTCAGAGACCTGGGTGTGATCCTGATTACGGGTGCTGTCTGCACGGAGTTTGTGTGTTCTCCCCGTGACCTGTGTGGGTTTTCTCCTGGTGCACCGGTTTCCTCTCACACTCTAAAGACGTACAGGTTTGAGGGTTGATTGACTTGGTATAAGTGTAAATTGCCCCTAGTGTGTGTAGAATAGTGTTAGCGTGTCAGGATCACTGGTTGGCATGGACTCGATGGGCTGAAGGGCCTGTTTGTGGGGTGTATCTCTAAAGTAAAGTAAACTAAAACTAGCCTGGGTCATTTGAGGGTTAATACAACTGCAGCTTTCAGATGAACACAGGTCAGTCCAGCTCCAGTAAGGAGTGCCTGCTATCAGGGGAGCTCGGTGTGATGTACGTGTGTGTTCATCAGCTGCAGGCTTGGCCAAAGGGTGGGATCCCATCACCTGCTGCTCTCCTCTGTTTCTGGCCACCGAGGTACCTCAGTGTGAAGAGAAGCTGGAAGGAAACAAGCTGGGAGGGATGCCAGCCTGGGAACAAACACTCTTAGCTAGGATATTATCATACAGAGAGTGGTGAATCTCTGGAACTCTCTGCCACAGAGGGTAGTCGAGGCCAGTTCATTGGCTATATTTAAGAGGGAGTTAGATGTGGCCCTTGTGGCTAAAGGGATCAGGGGGTATGGAGAGAAGGCAGGTACGGGATACTGAGTTGGATGATCAGCCGTGATCATATTGAATGGCGGTGCAGGCTCGAAGGGCCGAATGGCCTACTCCTGCACCTAATTTCTAAGTTTCTATGTTTCTATACTATATAATATTGTCAGTCAGTGTAGATCTGTGCCAGTAATGACTTTACCAGGTGGCATGTCTGCTGACAGCTCACCTAACCTCAGCCTATTAAAGACAGTCTTGGGGAACAGCAATTTCAATGTATTATAAATATATTTGTTTATGAATTTTCTTTCCTGTCAGTGAGGAATTCTTCCATGGCCACACCTAATTTCCATTCCTGGTACCCATTCCAGCTCTGCAGTGTCTCAGCACCCCTCCTGATCATGCTGCAATCCCCAAATTCAACCTCTCCATCACCAGCATTCATGCCTTCAGTTGCCTTGGCCCAAACTGTAGAAATCCCTCCCGAATGTAACTAATTGTAATCATGTATTGTCTTTCTGCTGACTGGATAGCACACAGCACAACAACTTTTCACTGCATGTTGGTACACATAAACTAAACTGAACAAAGCAAAGCTACCCTAAATGTATAAAATCATGAGAGGAATAGATCAGGTAGCTGCACAGAATCTCTTGCCCAGAGTAGGGGAATCTAGGACCAGAGGGCATAGGTTTAAGGTGAAGGGGAAAAGATTTAATAGGAATCTGAGGGGTAACTTTTTTTCACACAAAGGGTGATGAGTGTATGGAACAAGCTGCCAGAGGTGGCAGGGACTATCCCAACATTTAAGAATCAATTAGACAGGTACATGGATACGACAGGTTGGGAGGGATATGGACCGAACGCAGGCAGGTGGGACTAGTGTAGCTGGGACATGTTGGTCTGTGTGAGCAAGTTAGGCTGTAGGGCCTGCTTCCACACTGTATCATTCTATGACTCTATTAAGTAAAGTAAAGTAAACTAAACTCAACTATTAAACTAAACTCTACTAAATCTTGCTGCAGTTTACCCCTCTCCCCCGTGCCTGTTTGACAAAGCCTTTTCTCAATTCAGCAATCCAGTGTATAGAATCTTCAGCCGTGATGGGCTAGGGAGCGGTGGGGATCATACATAGGAAAATGTGGCATTGCAATATCGATAAAGGAATCCTATACGGTTTACTTTATACTTTAGAGATAAAGTGCAGAAACAGGCCCTTCGGCCCACTGGGTCCATGCCGACCAGCGATCACCCCATACACAAGCACTATCCTACACACTGCGATCAATTTACAATTTTACCGAAGCCAATTAACTTACAAACCTGTACATCTTTCGAGTGTGGGAGGAAATCAGAGCGCCAGAGAAAACACACGCGGTCACGGGGAGAATGTATAAACTGCGTGCAGACAGCCTCCGTAGTCAGGATCTAATCCAGGCCCCTGGCGATGTTAGGCAACAACTCTACCACTGTGCCACCGTGCCGCACTGCATTGAAATGAGGAATGATTTTATGGAATGACAACATATGGGTAAGATATAAAAAGGGGAGCCCTATAGAAACATTAAAAGTGAACTGCGTACTTTAACAAAGATTTAGAGGGGCAAAGAAGAGGTGCAAGATTGTGGATAATCCAAAGGTATTTTATTAAAGACAAGAAAATAACCAGAGGAAGGGATCGAATGGCAATCTGTGTGTCTTCAATCAATATTCTCATCAGTCGACCCAAAACACTGCAGATGTTGGAATCTAGAGCAAAACACAAAGTGCTGGAAGAACTCAGGGGTCAGGCAGCATCTGTGGAGGGAATGGAAAGATGATGCTTCAAGTCAGGACCCTTTGTCAGACTCAACCTCATTTGTATTCACTATGGAGATGGGGGATGTGGTTGGAGAATTCAGGAAGTGGCAATTAAATCCTAGTACTTGTTATCATTAAAAAGGAGGTATTAGATGTCTCAGTGGGCTCAGGGTGGGGATATGAGGTGTCCCAGATTGCTACTGGAGGCAAGGGTGGGGATTGCAGGGGTGACAGATTTTTACATTTTTTGCTGGCCACAGCGGAAGTGACAGGAGAATAGAAAACATGATGGTCTTTGAAGACGAGCAGCTGGAACAAGCTTGGGCAGCTTAGAACCCAGCGGTATGAATATTGACTTTTCCAACTTCAAGTAACCCTTGCATTTCCTCGCTCCCCGTCCCTCCCCCACCCTAGTCGGCGCACTAGTTTCATTGTCGTCCTGCTGAGTTTCACCGTCTATATAATTCGTTAACACCCCCACAGCCAACAATGGACCATTGTGGGCTCCACCATTCCTTTGTCATCGTTGCTTTTTGCATATCTTACATTGTACCTGTCCAAGTGTTTTAAAAAAATATATATTTATTAGAAGCAATGTACAATGGTATAAACCGTGACATATAACATAATACATTTTGTGTACAACTTCTTGTTTTAAATTTAACAATAGAAAAATAACAGAAGCAAGAAAAAAGGAGAAAAGAAAAGATTAGAGAAATTAGTGATGTGTAAGCCCCAGAAGTTAACAATTAGTAGTTTGTGGGTAGATAGAGAGAACGAGTCCAGAAAGATGTAGAAAAAAAGAGAAAACAAGAAAGGAAAAACAAAAAAAAATAGAAAAAGAAAAGGCATATACCTACTTCATATCTTTCCACACCCCACACCTAGTTCTGAAACAGTTAATTTCCAGAGTTATGTTGCACCATATTATACTTGTAATAAATCGATGAAATTAGACCATATCTTTAAGAATTGTTCTGATTTTTCTGCTAGGACGAATCTCATATCTTCGAGATGTAACATTTCAGACATGCTTGTGATCCACATTTTAACCATTGGGGTGGGTGCATTTTTCCAAAATTTAAGTATGTTTTTTTTGCCGTTATCAAGCCATAGTTGAGGAAACAATTTTGAAATGAAGTTAGCTCAGAGCAGGCTTGCATTGTTCCGAAAATAATCAATTTATCCAAGTGTTTTTAAAATGTTGCTATAGTACCTGGCTCAACCAACTCATCTGGCAGCTCGTTCCATATGCCTACCGCCCTTGAGTAAAATAGTGGTGAACACTAATATGAAAGGGCAATTTCAGATTAAGGAGCAGCTCATTAAAGTGGATAAATCCCCAGCAATTGATGGGATCTAACCCAAGTTATTGAGAAAGACAAGAAAGGAGATTGTGGAACCCTCGACAAAGATCTTTGTGCCATCTCTGGCCAGAAGTGAGGTCCAAGGGGACTGGAGAGTAGCTAATGTTGTTCCTTTATTTAAGAAGGATAGGCATATGGATGAGAAGGGAATGGAGGGTTATGGTATGAGTGCAGGCAGGTGGGACTAAGGGGAAAAAAAAATTTGTTCGGCACGGACTTGTAGGGCCGAGATGGCCTGTTTCCGTGCTGTAATTGTTATATGGTTATATGGTTATAAGGGAAGTAGAGAGAATCCAGGGAACCATTGGCTAGTGAGTCTCATGTCAGTGGTAGGGAAACTATTGGAGAGAATTCTTCAGGATAGGATGTATTCCAATTTGGAAGAGAATGGATTAATTAGGGGCAGTCAGCATGACCTTGTACATGGCAGGTCATGTCTTACTAATTTGATCCAGTTTTTTGAGGAGGTGATGGAGGTGATCGTTGAGGGAGGGTGGTGATGTTGTCTCTCTGAAGTCTAGTCAGGCCCCCATGTTAGGCTGGTGCACAAGATGTACGGGACAAATAGTGATATGGTTGTTTAGATGGGCAGATGTTTGGATATCTGCCAAACTGGGCCTCGGCAGGGATGCTACTGGGGAGGTGTTGCTGCTTAATAGCACTTTGATGATGATGGACGGTGATGAGTGAGTTTGGATTCATCCCGTGCTTTATGGATGGGCATGTCTGCGTGATCTTCCATGCCGTTGAGTAGATGCCATTTAATTCTACTGGAGCAGCTAGACCAGAGGCACAGCCAGTTCAGAGAGCAGTCTTCAGCAGTACATGTATCTGGTCCTGTACCTAATGCTGTCTGTCATTTCATAATGTTGCATGGAATTAATCAAATTGTGTGGAACAGTGATGTTAGGAATGGGTTTAGAGGGATATGGGTCAAACAGGAGGAAGGTGAGACAGATCATTTATTTGTGTGAATATGGTTGCCAATGCTTCAGCGGGATCGTTAGTACTCATGTTGTTGAGAATGGTCATGTCACCACTCCACTCTGTAGCCTACATACACGAGGGGCAATTTTACAACTTACCAAAGGCAAATAACCTACAAACCTATACATCTTTGGAATGTGGGAGGAAACCAGAGCACCTGGAGAAAACCCACATGGTCACAAGGGAAATGTACAAACTTCACACAGGCAGCACCCTCCATTGCCCTAAATGAAGACAATAACAGTTAATTTGGCCAATCATGGGGACAGACACACTCTGTGGATGGAATGAGTTTGAGGTACAGGCACAAATGTGTTCAAAATTCATAAATGCAAGCCAGATTCAGTTGTCATGAAAGCATAGCAACACATAGCAACACATAGCAACACATAGCAACCTGAGCAAACCTTCCCACTCAAATTTGTCAGACCCACAGAAATGCCAAGCGTGTGAACGGGAATAGTCTCATTGATGTAATAATCTATCTAAGATAGCTTGAAGCCGTCCCCCTCCCCTGGCTGCAGGACGCTCCCCACCTGAAGCTGCCCCCGTCCCCCTGCTACAGAACACTCCCGCCATTGCGTTGGGGGAATAGGTGAGTGGTGGAAGATTGCATTGGAGAATGGGTTGCGTTGGAGGACCAGGCCTCCCGTGTGACTGGGGCCCAACGGGTCCCACTTAGACGAGTCTGAGTTAAAAACAACAGCATATGACCATCATTTTTATCCAGATGGAAACTTAAGGTAATAGTCTTGTTGGATCCCAGAACTACTGATGTGGTGGATTGTTTGTCTTTGAAATATTTGGTGATATCACAGTTGGGTGGCCATGTTGCCATTATTGTAGACATTGGTAAGACCGCATTTAGAATATTGTGTTCAGTTCTGGGCCCCGAGTTACAGGAAAGATATTGTCAAGCTGGAAAGGGTAAAGAGAAGAATTAGGGAGATGTTGTCAGGACTCAAAGGTCTGAGCTATCGGGAGAGGTTAAGTAGGCTGGGACTATTTCTTGGAGCGCAGGAGTGGGGGGAGGGAGCAACTGAGTACTTTGTCACGTTCATTTTGTCCACATTTATGCATTATATGGAAGGTAATTTGTGCTATCAAGCCTTTGCAGGACCTCAAAGCAATCCCACCATTGCTGTTCACCTGCACATGGCCATTACCTGCTACGATCCTGCAACACCTGGGGATAACTTAGTCACCATGTCACCTCCCAACGAGCACATCTTTGGCCTCTTGGGGAAACCTACACGATCACAGTACAAACACTGCTCACACTGCACCGGAGGTCAGCATCAAACCCAGCCACCCAGGAGTGGCATTGAAAATTGAGCTGATAAAAATTGCTCTTGCATTTATACAGGTGTTCCAGGTGTACAGGTGCTGGCTTGAAGGGCCGAATGGCCTACTCCTGCACCTATTGTCTATTGTCATATATGATAGGAGACTGCACTGAGCAGCGAACATCACTTTTAAGAAGACTTCACCGAACCTGTACCTGTAGCTCATCCTATGCTGCTGAGGGTCAGAGATGAAAATCGAGGCATAACCGTCAATAAATGGTCAATAATAGTCTAATGACGGATGGACAATATTCAGGCTGGACGTCTGTAACCAGCGGAGTTCCGCACGGATCTGTTCTGGGACCTCTGCTGTTTGTGATGGATATAAAAGACCTGGACGTAGAGGCAGACAGGTTGGTCAGTAGATTTGTAGATGACATCAAGATTGCTGGGGTCGCGATCTGTGAGAATGAACTGCTGATCGTGGATGTCAAAGAATACAGCAGGAGATAGATCAGCTACAGAAATGGGCAGAGAAATGGCAGATGGAGTTTAATCTGAGCAAGTGTAGGGGTGTTACACTTTGGGTGGACAAATGTAAACAAATGTATACTATTAATGTTCTGACCCTTAACAGAATTAATGGGCTGAGGATCTTGGGGTCCAAGTCCATAACTCCTTGTCACCCTGGCCACTCCCTCTTCTCCCCTCTCCCATCAGGCAAAAGGTATAGAAGTGTGAAAACACACACCTCCAGATTCAGGGACAGTTTCTTCCCAGCTGTTATCAGGCAACTGAACCATCCTGCAACAACCAGAGAGCAGTGCTGAACTACTATCTACCTCATTGGTGAACTTCAGACTATCCTTGATCAGACTTTGTTGGCTTTAACTTGCACTAAACGTTATTTCTTAATCATGTCCCCGTAGACACAGTGTGTTCCCTCTCCAGGGACACACGAGCGCGGACGTAGACCCAGAAGAGGGGACAGACCTCTCTCAATTCAATTTTTCAATTTTTCAATTTAAAAACTTTATTGGCATGATAAAAAAAACATTGTTATGTTGCCAAAGTATAAAACATGACATACATATTTGAAATGCATAAGTATAAATACAAGTATACAGTGCATGGATAGATATGACCCTGTACATAAACTTGCAATAGGCCTATAGCCCTTTATTGATTGCTACATGTTCTTCCAGCTGTAAGCAGTACAACACAATAGCAAGTTTAGCAATTCACTATTCATTTCTTAGTGTTAGTTAATGTTGATTATTGTGTGTGTACATATGTGCATGTTGGTCATTCACCGTCTGTCAGGTTATGGCATGCTGTTACGTATTGTGCACCAAGATGTGCCGTATTTCCTTCGCCAAGGATTATTCTTAGTTTTGATGTATCATCTAGTTCTTTAAAGTCAGGGGTTGCCACACTGAGTTTGTCAAAGTGTGCTTTCCTTGTTTTGTCAATTTTTTTTGCATTTTAGGAGGAAGTGCACCTCTGTTTCAACCTCACCTGTCAAACAAGTGGCCGCATATTCTGTTTTCTCTTGGTTGCCAGAATCTCTTCTGTCTTCCTTTTTCAACTGCCAAATAGTGGTCACTTAACCTGTATTTGGTGAGGGTCTGTCTCTGCTTTATATCTCTAACAGTTGAGAGATAGTCTGCCAATTTATAATCTATTTTTAGGGAACGGTAACATTCTAATCTGCTTTGGCTTTTGGTTTCTTTATCCCAATGTTCCAAGTATGTTTCTTTATATTGTTTGATCATTTGGTTCACTCTAACTAGTGATTGGGGGTCAGTATTGATCTGGGGCCGGTTAGGGTTTAACTGGATAGGGTTTAACTGAATAGGGGTAGTTAGTCTCAGTACCAACTGACACAGGGAACTCTTTTCTGGGCTCCCCTCTTGTGTTTTAAGGGCTTTAAACTGGAGGGTATCTGGGGGGGCTAGATTTAAGGTGATTCCAAAAATTCAGTGCTCTTTTCTGGATATTTATTATCAGTGGGTATCTGCCTAATTCCGCCCTACATGCTTTTGTTGGTGTTTTCCTTTGTATACGGAGGATGTTCCGACAAAATTCCGTGTACAGGGCCTCCATTGTATGTTTTTCCCATTTACTATAACTATGGTGACTGAGCGGACCCCATACTTCACTACCATAAAGCGCAATAGGCTGGATTACACAGTCAAATATTTTAATCCAGATTTTAATTGGAATTTGGATGTTGTAGAATAGTAAGATTAAACGAGAACTTACCAGTTTGAAGTTTGATCTGTATTTTATGAGGAGTTACGATGAGGGATTTCGTGAAGAACCCCGCTTCCACGCATGCGTGTCATACTTCAAAGCAGCGGTGTGAGGTCACAGGAACCTATAATGATCTAACATAGTAAGATTATCAAAGAGATACCAGTTTTTGATATGATCATACGAGGGTGGGAGCGGAGGGCACGAAATCCCTCATCGTAACTCCTCATAAAATACAGATCAAACTTCAAACTGGTAAGTTCTCGTTTAATCTTACTATTTTACTTCGGAGTCACGTGAGTGACTTCGTGAAGATTTCAAAGCTCTGTGACCTCATGCCGTGGAACGAGTCCATGCTTCACAAACTGCCTTGGGTATTGGGAGAGAGCAGATCATTAGTAGTTTTAAAAACACAATTATACAAAGAGTTGTGTGGTATAACGAAAAAATATAACACTTTTTAAAATTTTGAGAATCATAACCCTGTAACCTATCGGGCAAATTATTTTGTTGAACCTAAAATGTTTTCTTAATACAATGATGGCTCCAAATAAACTGGTTTATTATACAACCTGTGGAAAAACCCTTTTTTAAAATGACCCTCCTGCCATTCTGGGGATTTGGTCTGTGGGTACCTGTACAATCTTGCTGCGGATGTTGCTGCAGTCCTGGTGGAATGAGAGTTGGAACATCAGTGTCTATTCCTGCCATTTTGAGCCACCTTGATATAGTTTGAGTCGTGACCCTATCATGCAGTTTCTTGTAAGAGATAAACAACTCCATACTCTGACCTCGAATGTTCCGAGTATATGCTATGTATTGTTAGATGTGTCTTGTTATACACAGTCGTTTGCCATATGGGTGTACCATAAAATCAAACCCTAGACCCGAGGAACCCGATCTGTTTTCTTTTATTAAATCCTGTATGACAACACCAGTTTCTCGGTGAGATGATCAGGGAGTCCAGGCTCTGTTTGCTTAATGGCTGGACTTGTTGTGCGGTAAATAACACCATGAGCATAACCATCTTCCTGGTCTGTTACTGAGGTGACAACGCTGTTATGAGCTACAAGCTCCTCAGCATGTTGAGAAAACGACACCCACGTCCCAGATTTCGGAGTACCTGGTTTGCTTACCAGGGGTGCGCTCCCACCGCGTGCCGTTCCGATCCTTGTGATAGGTAATTGGAGAGTGCACTTGTGGCACTATTAATGGCACTGTAGCTCCATCGATTATCCTAATGGAGGCTTGTTAAAATCCCAATACGGCCAGAATGTTTGTGGCCGAGATTGTTGTCCAAGCAGTATATGCCCCATTTCTTGATGTGTCCAAGGTACTGCTTCCGTGTTGACAGTCTTAGTGCAGATGAGATGAGATTCATCGTCCTGTCTGACAGTATAGTGGGTCTGTTAGACTCTACAAATCAATAAATCCATAGAGTTATGGCATGGAGTCTCCAGTCACTGGATAAATCAACAATTTTTTGGCAATGTTCATAGGGAACATGGTTCTAACACCATCCCCTGTAAGACTGAAAACCATGATTGAGAAGGTCAGTCGGGTACTCTGAAAATTCCAGATGCCGAGTGTGGTTGAATTTACCCTAGTACCCCATTGATGGGTCCGAACGGGGGAAAACCTCACCCTATGGCTTATTTACATAACAATGCCAAGCTGGTTTACGAATTTTAGTACATAATATTGGGGCTAATGATTGCCCCTTTTGTAAGCTCTATATTGCCAAAGTTCCTCTATTGAGTCAATGCCTGCCATATAGAAACCCGCAACTGACACCAAGTCTTTATCAATAATAAGAGCATCCATCTTAAAATGAATATCTAGAACAAATGTGTTTAGGGTTAAATCAATGATAATCCTGCAACCCTACTCTATTTTATTTTAATAAATATGTTCAATCCAATCTTTCGTGTACAAATCTTGTAGCACCATGTGGGTTTTAGATTGTTTGGTTTATGTAAGGACAAAATGCCCTTCTGGTGTATGATGTACTGTGGTTATTGGGATGAGAAAAACCCTATCAGATAACCCTGAATACTGCTGAGATTATATGAATCTGTAGTGATTATATACCATACATAACTGTAGTGTTGCAACCTCCCCTACCCTCGTAGGTCCCTATTTTAACAGAAGAAAATAAGGTTCTGGTTTAATATTTCTTGTTCGGGGTTGTGTGGGAGGTTTAGGCTTCCGCATCTTCCAGGGTGGCCGCCCTGGCCATACCCTAAAACGGATCCTGCAGGTTATATTGATTTCTGACACTGCTACTGGTATGAGCCACATTTTTTATGGCCTTGCCTGTGGCTGGTATCATGCTCCAAAATAGGCCCTTGCGCTGGCCTTAATGAGCCCCAGTGTCTTGGCTTAGTCCACACACGGTTCTTTGTTTGCAAATGGTAGCATTTTTGGGGTCCTAGTGCTGGCTGAATGGCCGCCTTCCACTTGTAGTTCAGGTCATATTGCATATCATTAAACAGATCTAGTGCGTCTTGATGGTCTTTGGTTACCTACGTTTAGTCCAGGGTGCGGGTGTATGCTATGATGCCTTCCGTCAATCCCTTGAAGGTTCTCGGGATCTTGAGGTCCTGGTTCCTGATGTTCGTCCATATGCTGCCAAATGCATTGGTTTACACTGGGCACCTGTAATGCCTCACCGTTGCCAGGTGGCAGATGTCTGGCCAGTGTTTGTAAATTTTTTCCCTTGTTGGCGTATGTGGCCAGACATATAGTAATACTATTGCCATCCTGGATCCAAGTCTACCCATGTTTGACTTGGCTAAAGTAATCAGCCACCATGTCCAGCAGAGACCCTGCTGTGTTAGGATCATGGGACGCTGTATTACCAGGCTCTGGCCCATCAGGGTCCTGCCTACTCTTTTTTATAGAGTTAGAGATCTCTAGGGTCCCACACGGGGTACCCCTGTGGGGCTTAACTGCTGCCCACTTGTCTTTTGTTCTGCGGACCCCTCTTGCAAGTCAACCCAGAACTGACCCACAGTGCTCCCCTCTGATGGGGTAGAAGCATTGTGCAGCCCTCAAAGAGGCACTGCTGTGGGTTTATCACGTTGGAGCAAGGCTCCACACACCGCTTCTTCCCGCTCCAGCCCTCTCGGGCGCTGGTTGCCGGTGGTTTTATGCAAAGTCGGACCCTTCTGAGTCCACTACCTTGTTTAATTTGTGTCTAGCCTACCGCTCGGTCACATGGATCTGGCCGGTGCGGGGCCGACATCGGGCACAGCTGATCCCACTACGGTTGATCCAAGTGCCGCTGGCTGCTGCTGGTTGCCCGCTGTTCCATGGTCCTCCTTCTCCAGTTTTGTCCTTCCTTCCGTGAAGTGGATATGGCCGGTGAGGGGGATAACTGGCACAGCTGCTTCCATCTATTCCTTTAACCTGGCTTCAACGCTCTCAGCACTCCTGGCTGCTCCTTTATCTTAGACCCCTGGGACCGACCCCCGTACTGACGGTACTGGTCCCTAGTGGTCGTTGCAGCCGGTCAACCTCACTCTAATGCCCTCAATTCTGGGCACTCCTACTTATATGGTCCTTAGCTAAGGGACATATAAGACATTAAAACTGATGATAACAGCTACTATAGTTTTTATTTAATATATATGGTCCGTAGATAAGGGGTGTATCAGATATTAAAACTGATAAGAACAGATACTACACTTGATCTTAGCCAAAAAGCCGAGAAAGCGATTATTGTAACTAAAACCCCGCTGGGACCGATCCTGGTACTCACATACTGGTCCCTTGTAGTAGATTGCAGCCAGTCAAATCTCTCTCTCTCTCTCTCTCTCTCTCTCTCTCTCTCTCTCTCTCCTCTCTCTCTCCTCTCTCTCTCCTCTCTCTCTCTCGCTCTCTCTCTCTCTCTCTCTCTCTCTCTCTCTCTCTCTCTCCTCTCTCTCTCTCTCTCTCTCTCTCTCTCTCTCTCTCTCTCTCTCTCTCCTCTCTCTCTCTCTCTCTCTCTCTCTCTCTCTCTCTCTCTCTCTCTCTCTCCTCTCTCTCTCTCTCTCTCTCTCTCTCTCTCTCTCTCTCTCTCTCTCTCTCTCTCTCTCTCTCTCTTCTCTCTCTCTCTCTTCTCTCTCTCTCTCTCTCTCTCTCTCTCTCTCTCTCCTCTATCTCTCTCTCTCTACTCTCTCTCTCTCTCTTCTCTCTCTCTCTCTCTCTCTCTCTCTCTCTCTCTCTCTCTCTCTCTCTCTCCTCTCTCTCTCTCTCTCTCTCTCTCTCTCTCTCTCTCTCTCTCTCTCTCTCTCTCTCTCTCTCTCTCTCTCTCTCTCTCTCTCTCTCTCTCTCTCTCTCTCTCTCTCTCTCTCTCTCTCTCTCTCTCTCTCTCTCTCTCTCTCTCTCTCTCTCTCTCTCTCTCTCTCTCTCTCTCTCTCTTCTCTCTCTCTCTCTCTCTCTCTCTCTCTCTCTCTCTCTCTCTCTCTCCTCTCTCTCTCTCTCTCTCTCTCTCTCTCTCTCTCTCTCTCTCTCTCTCTCTCTCTCTCTCTCTCTCTCTCTCTCTCTCTCTCTCTCTCTCTCTCTCTCTCTCTCTCTCTCTCTCTCTCTCTCTCTCTCTCTCTCTCTCTCTCTCTCTCTCTCTCTCTCTCTCTCTCTCTCTCTCTCTCTCTCTCTCTCTCTCTCTCTCTCTCTCTCTCTCTACTCTCTCTCTCTCTCTCTCTCTCTCTCTCTCTCTCTCTCTCTCTCTCTCTCTCTCTCTCTCTCTCTCTCTCTCTCTCCTCCCTCCCCTCCTCCCCTCCTCCCCCCCCCCCCCCCCCCCCCCCTGCAGTAACCGTTAGTTGCTTTCTCTGATGCAGGATCGGAGAACTGTCGCCTGACAAAGTTGATGGGAAATGAGTGTAAATGAATATTGATGTGTTCAAGGGGCCCGAGTCTAAAGCTTTACTGCCACTTGTTGAAGATTGAACAACATAATGTTCATTCCATGTGAAGTCGTAACAGGATGGTGTAGATTCCGATCAGTTCTGCTGGGGTTTAGTACTCGACACATCCTGCTGCTACTATTTTAATACAAGTACATAAGGGCCCCCTAGATAATAAAACATCATGTCTATGAGTAGAATTTCCTGCCAATATAATAAACGTTTCCTACCTGACCCGCTGAGTTACTCCAGCACTTTGTGACTTTGTGAACCAGCATCTACAGTTGTGTCTATGAAAACCTTTTTTGCTCATTTTCATGTACTTGTTTATTTGACCATGGCAGTGCATAGAAATGGCCTGAATGTTGGACAGAGACTTTATTTATCAGCTGCTGTGTGACCGTTCCCACATAAAGAGATGTTGGGGAGGGTCTGCGCACTAAGATCGGGATTTGTAGCAGGTTGACAAACAATATAAATCTACAGTATATCAAGATGCCCCCAGCCACCCCCACAAGGTGGCATGGCACACTATGTTGCCCCTGTTGCAGGCACCATGGACAGGTGATGTGTACGTTACTGCTGCGCCACTAAGGCACATATAGAGTGGCATTGATTGCCTTTTAACAAGTTCCAGCCACATTTGAGATCAGCGTGTGCCTCAGAGGTGTGAGCATGTCCTGTCAGGCAGGTGGGCCGTATACTACACTGATATTGCAGGATGTCAACGTACAACAACAAAGTGACATGAATTCTATTACTCTGGTGCATGCATCACACACTGGGCCGTGAATCTCGCAGTGAGCTGGGCACAATTTAGATCTCTCATGGAGGATGGAATTCAGAGAAACTTACCCTTAAAATTAAGATTCTATTTACATTTTATCAGAGAATCTTTTTCCATTCATTTAAACTCCGTTCCCCACTCTGTCTTCAAGACACTGACTTGTGTTGGCATGAGGTTCTATAATAGCAGACAGGGCTACAGTACCCAGCAATGTTCTACAACGGCGGCACAATGGCGCAGCGGTAGAGTTGCTGCCTAACGGCGCCAGGGACTTGGGTTCAATCCTGACTACGGGCGCTGTCTTTACTGAGTTTGTACATTCTCCCCGTGACCTGCGTGGGTTTTCTCCAGGATCTCCAGTTTCCTCCCACACTCCAAAGATGTGAGGGGTGGTCTATCGGTTAATTGGCTTTGTATAATTATAAAAGGTCCCGAGTTTGTATAGGGTAGTGTTAGTGTGCGGGAATCGCTGGTCAGTCGGACTCGATGGGTCGAAGAGTCTGTTTCTGCACTGTATCTCTAAACTAAACAAAACTAAATGAAGCAGACAGGGCTACAGTACCCAGCAAAGCAATGTATTGTTGATCAGGACATCAGGCTTTATGAGCCTGCGGGACGGACATTCACATGGGATAAGCCACTGCCTGCCCAATCCCTGCCTGGACTGTATTACCACAATACTATTCATGAACGGGCATTGCACATTAACCAAGGACAACATCTGTTCTGGTACTTGATATTATGTTGAGAACAAGGCTCCAGTTTTTATATTTCATGGATCGATCAACTGAACCTACACAAGCGGAGGGTGAGAGGTCAGGGGTGAGGGGTGAAGGATGAGGGGTGAGGGTTCTGGAATGAAGGTGAGAGGTGAGGGTTCTGGGGTGAGGGGTGAGCACCGAGGGGTGAGGGTCAGGGTGAGGGGCCTGAGGATGAAGGGTGAGGGGTCTGGGGTGAGGTGAGGGATGAGGGTTGAAGGGTGGGAGGTTTGGGGTGAAGGGTGAGAGGTGAAGGATGAGGGGTTAGGGGTCTTTTGTGAGGGTGAGGGGTGAGAGGTGAGGGTTCTGACGTGAGGGGTGAAGGGTCTGAGGGTGAAGGGTGAGAGGTGAAGGATGAGGGGTTAGGGGTCTTTTGTGATGGGTGAAGGGTGAGAGGTGAAGGGTTAGGGATGAGAACATCAATGGCCAATAGTCTTCCTGTTCAGAAACAATAAATAATGCACACCTTCTATTCACGGATGGCGTCTGCAGATGCTTCTAACAGGACTTTGTGGATGTCTTTATTCCCCAAGTCACCTATCTCCGCACTTAGACACGCACTTCCCCAGTTCCTGAATGTATCAAGTGGAGTGACTGACACATTCTGCGTGTTTCGAATGTTTCTGTGTAAAGGTCCATTTGGCACTCAATCTATTCCCCCTACTACAGCCAGAACACACATAATCCATCCCAATAAATGTTGTTCCCATGTTTGGTTTGGTTTATATATCTCCCACATGTGGAGACATTGGAATTTTAACTTGGCAGTTTGGCCACAATTGGACAATGTGACGGGGGATGCTGGGACTCGACATTCACAATTGATTGTTGTGCCAACAACGATTAGGGAGAGGACAAGGATGTTGGGTGAGTTCACAATGTTGAGGAGGGGGCTGCTCGCAGAGCAGGGGCTGGTCTGGGTTTCCAAGTCTTAACTGTGCTCTGAAAAACTTTATCCTTATTTAGTTTAGTTTAGTTTAGAGAAACAGACTGCAAACAGGCCCTTCAGCCCACCAAGTCTGTGCTAACCAGTGATCCCAACACACTTAGCACTATCCCACATGCGATAGGGACAATTTACACTTATACCAAGTCAATTAACCTACACCATCTTTGGAGTGTGGTAGGAAACTGGAGCACCCGGAGAAAACCTGCGCATTTGCAGGGAGAACGTACAAACTCCGTGCAGACAGCACCTGTAGTCAGGATCGAACCCGGGTCTCTGCCGCTGTAAGGCAGCAGCTCTCCTGCTGCGCCACCGTGCCCTCTATATCTTTGTGCATTCTGTTCCTGATCTCCAGTTATGTTTGGGATTTAGCCGACTTTAATCTGAATCTAGTTGTTCTATTCAGGTTTTAATTTATTTTATTCCTGATATAAAATAATGAATCGGGTTTTAACCCACTCCAGCTCTTGCACAGTGCAGTGTGGCTGTAAACCAGTCGACTGCTGATGTAGCAGAACTGAACTACAGATCTAATTCTTCCATTCCTGATCCAGCAGTTAAAACTGATTGTTAAAAATAGAGAATGGTTCCTTTTGCCAATGCTGACACCTCACCTCAGAGCACACAACATTGCCCAAAAACACTTAGCACTTCAACAAATACCTCAGCCACGCACAAACAGGCCCCCTCACATTCCAGCCTTTGTGCTTGATGCCATTAGCATTCACAACTGCATCAGAGCTTGTTGATAGTGAATGTTGCTTTTCTGTGTTGGAGGCGACCTGCAGACAGCCAATCATCCAGGGGAGCTGCAACTAACCGTCCTAGAGAGGTCCCAGGGTGAGATGTGGAGGTGGAGAAACAGAAACATCACAGGGACTCCCTTTGACTATTCAGCTTCCAGACCAGTTTTCCACCTCACATCTGGGAAACGGATTCCCTGACCATTTCATGGAGTAATCAAACAAACGCAAGCAACTGAAGCAAATTCCTTAATTCGCAGCAGTCGTTACATGAACTTCAGCAAATTATATCGGCAATGCTTTATTAGGTGCTGAAATGTTCATGTGGGTTTCAAATGCCAAAAGAAAAGTCCATGAGAGAAAGCAAATTACTTTCTTCCCTTAACCTTAAACCTTAACGTGGCAGAGGACAGGTCGATGTGAAAGTTGCCTTTGGTGCAGGTGGGGACACAAAAATGCTGGAGAAACTCAGTGGGTGCAGCAGCATCCCGCTGAGTTTCTCCAGCATTTTAGTGTATTTTCAATTTTCCAGCATCTGCAGTTCCTTCATAAACACAGGTGCAACAGGTGTCTTGGTGGATGCTCAAAACATAGTGCTTGCGTTCCTCCTCAGTCCGTCTGTAACACAGGGCACTCGTGCTAGGATGCCCAGAATTGTCCCAGGCCTGAGACTAGTGGTGTGCCTCATGGTACAGTGCTGGGTCCATTACTGTTTGTCATCTATACCAATGATTTGGATGAGAACACACATGGCAAGTTTGCAGATAATACAAAAGTGGGTGGTTTTCCAGACAGTGAAAATGGTTGTGAAAAATTGCAGCAGGATCTTGATCAGTTGGCCAGGTGGGCTGAGGAATGGTTGATGGAATTTAATAGAGAAATGAGAGGTGTTTAATTTTGGAAAAGTCTAACATGGGGATGACCGACACAGTGAATGGCACAGCAGAGGGATCTGGGAGTTCAGGTACCTAGCTCCTTGAGAGTACCATCACAGGTAGATAGGGTGGTCAAAAAGGCATTTCAGCATTGGCCTTCATCAGTCAGAATATTGAGTATAGAAGTTGGGAGGTCATGTTGGAGTTATATAAGACTTTGATGAGGCCACATTTCCAGTATTGTGTTTAGGTTTGGGCACCTGGCAAAAATGTTGTCAAGCTGGAAAGGGTGCAGAGAAGATTTATGAGGATGTTGCCAGGACTTGAGGGTCTGAGTTATATGGAGAGGTTGAGCAAGCTAGGACGTTATTCCTTGACGCGCAGGAGTATGAGGGGTGATCTAGTAAAGGTGTGCAAGACCATGAGAGGAATAGATCAGGTAAACACACAGTCTTTTGTCCAGATCAGGGGAATTGAGAACTAGAAGATATAGCATTAAGGTGAGGGGGGATAGATTTAATAGGAACCTGAGGGGTAACATTTTGACATAAAGAGTGATGGGTGTATGGAATGAGCTGCCGGAGGAGGCAGTTGAGGCAGGTACAATCATACCGTTTAAGAGACATTTGGACAGGTACATGAATAGGAAATGTGTAGAGGGATATGGGGCAAAAATGGCCAGGTGGGACAAGTGTAGATGGGGCATGTTGGTTGGTGTGGGCAAGTTGGGGTCATAGAAACATAGAAAATTAGGTGCAGGAGTAGGCCATTCGGCCCTTCGAGCCTGCACCGCCAGTCAATATGATCATGGCTGATCATTCAACTCAGTATCCCGTACCTGCCTTCTCTCCATACCCTCTGATCCCCTTAGCCACAAGGGACACATCTAACTCCCTCTTAAATATAGGCAATGAACTGGCCTCAACTACCCTCTGTGGCAGAGAGTTCCAGAGATTCACCACTCTCTGTGTGAAAAACGTTTTTCTCATCTCGGTTTTAAAGGATTTCCCCTTTATCCTTAAGCTGTGACCCCTTGTCCTGGACTTCCCCAACATCGGGAACAATCTTCCTGCATCTAGCCTGTCCAACCCCTTAAGAATTTTGTAAGTTTCTATAAGATCCCCTCTCAATCTCCTAAATTCTAGAGAGTATAAACCAAGTCTATCCAGTCTTTCTTCATAAGACAGTCCTGACATCCCAGGAATCAGTCTGGTGAACCTTCTCTGCACTCCCTCTATGGCAATAATGTCCTTCCTCAGATTTTGGAGACCAAAACTGTACGCAATACTCCAGGTGTGGTCTCACCAAGACCCTGCACAACTGCAGTAGAACCTCCCTGCTCCTATACTCAAATCCTTTTGCTACGCAAGCTAACATACCATTCGCTTTCTTCACTGCCTGCTGCATCTGCATGCCTACTTTCAATGACTGGTGTACCATGACACCCAGGTCTCGCTGCATCTCCCCTTTTCCTAGTCGGCCACCATTTAGATAATAGTCTGCTTTCCTGTTTTTGCCACCAAAATGGATAACCTCACATTTATCCACATTATACTGCATCTGCCAAACATTTGCCCACTCACCCAGCCTATCCAAGTCACCTTGCAGTCTCCTAGCATCCTCCTCACAGCTAACACTGCCCTCCGGCTTAGTGTCATCCGCAAACTTGGATATATTGCCTTCAATTCCCTCATCCAGATCATTAATATATATTGTAAATAGCTGGGGTCCCAGCACTGAGCCTTGCGGTACCCCACTCGTCACTGCCCGCCATTGTGAAAAGGACCCGTTTACTCCTACTCTTTGCTTCCTGTTTGCCAGCCAGTTCCTGAACAAAGGGTCACAGTTTAAGGATAAGGGGGAAATCTTTTAGGACCGAGATGAGGAAAACTTTTTTCACACAGAGACTGGTGAATCTGTGGAATTCTCTGCCGCAGAAGGTAGTTGAGGCCAGTTCATTGGCTATATTTAAGAGGGAGTTAGATGTGGCCCTTGTGGCTAAAGGGATCAGGGGGTATGGAGAGAAGGCAGGTACAGGATACTGAGGTGGATGATCAGCCATGATCATATTAAATGGCGGTGCAGGCTCGAAGGGCCGAATGGCCTACTCCTGCACCTAATTTCTATGTTTCTATGTTTCTATGTTTCTCTATCCACATCAATACTGAACCCCCAATGCCGTGTGCTTTAAGTTAGTATACTAATCTCTTATGTGGGACCTTGTCGAAAGCCTTCTGGAAGTCCAGTTACACCACATCCACTGGTTCTCCCCTATCCACGCTACTAGTTACATCCTCGAAAAATTCTATAAGATTCGTCAGACATGATTTACCTTTTGTAAATCCATGCTGACTTTGTCCAATGATTTCACCACTTTCCAAATGTGCTGCTATCCCATCTTTAATAACTGACTCTAGCAGTTTCCCCACTACCGATGTTAGATTAACTGGTCTGTAATTCCCTGTTTTCTCTCTCCTTCCCTTCTTAGAAAGTGGGGTTACGTTTGCTACCCGCCAATCCTCAGGAACTACTCCAGAATCTAAAGAGTTTTGAAAGATTATTACTAATGCATCCACTATTTCTGGAGCTACTTCCTTAAGTACTCTGGGATGCAGCCTATCTGGCCCTGGGGATTTATCGGCCTTTAATCCATTCAATTTACCAAACACCACTCCCGGCTAACCTGGATGTCACTCAATTCCTCCAACTCCTTTGACCCGCGGTCCCCTGCTATTTCCGGCAGATTATTTATGTCTTCCTTAATAATAATAATAATAATAATATTTATTTATATAGCACTTTTCAACAAAACCAGTATTTGAACCAAAGTGCTTTACAGAGATTGATTAAATTAATTGAACAGATCAATGCAATAAATCCATACAAATCAAAAAAAGAGAAAAAAGAGAAAAAGAAAAAAGACACAGAAACAGTACACTATAGAAATCAACATGAAACGTCCCCCCACAGCAGAATTCACTGTGAGGGAAGGCACCAAAAATATCCAGTTCTCCCCCTCATAGTCCACCCGAGGTCGGGGCCTATATCTGGCCTCCTCAGCCAACCCGGTGTCTTCAGGCCCTCCTGCCGCGAAGCTGGATCATCGGCGTCGGTGAACATCCATCAGCGGCCAGGACTGAAGCGGCCGCTTCCCCCCCGAAGACTGCAACGACCAAAGTTCACAGGCCGCGCCGGCCGAACCCCCGACACTGGCGATCTCGGATCCCAGGCTCCGCGGTGCTGTCCTTAGTGAAGACGGAACCAAAGTAGCTATTCAATTGGTCCGCCATATACTTGTTCCCCATGATCAACTCACCTGTTTCTGACTGCAAGGGACCTACATTTGTTTTAACTAATCTCTTTCTTTTCACATATCTATAAAAACTTTTGCAGTCAGTTTTTATGTTCCCTGCCAGTTTTCTTTCATAATCTATCTTTCCTTTCCTAATTAAGCCCTTTGTCCTCCTCTGCTGGTCTCTGAATTTCTCCCAGTCCTCTGGTATGCTGCTTTTTCTGGCTAATTTGTACGCATCATCCTTCGCTTTGATACTATCCCTGATTTCCCTTGTTATCCACGGATGCACTACCTTCCCTGATTTATTCTTTTGCCAAACTGGGATGAACAATTTTTGTAGTTCATCCATGCAGTCTCTACATGTCTCCCATTGCATCGAGGGTCGAGGGGCCTGTTTCTGTTCAACAGGTGAGGTTCGAGTTAAGAAGTAGAGAGAATCCAGGGAATTATAAGCTGGTGAGCCTCGTGTCAGTGGTGGGGAAGCTACTGGAGAGAGAATTCTTCTGGAAACATTTTTGAAGAGAATGAGTTAATTAGGGACAGACAGCATGGTTTTGTAAATGGCAAGTAATGTCCGACTAACTTGATCGAGATTTTTGAGGAGGTGATGAAGGGATTGATGAGGGTAGGGTGGCGGATGTTGTCTACATGGATTTCATTGAGGCATTTGATGAAGTCCGTCATGGTAGGCTGATCCAGAAGATTAGGATGCACACGACTAATAGTAACTTGGCTGTTTGGATTCAGAACTGGCTTACTGATAGAAGACAAAGGATTGTGGCAGAAAGATAATATTCAGGCTGGAGATCTGTGACTGGTGGAGTTCTGCAGGGATCTGTGCTGGGACCACTGCTGTTTGTGATATATATATATAAAAATGACTTGGATGTGAAAATGGGTTGGTTTTGTATTTCTGTAGATGACACCAAGATTGCTGGGCAATTAGTCGGACAGTGAGGAAGGCAGTCAAAGTGGACATTGGGCGACTCTTATATTCAATCCTAGCAATGAGGGCAAACGTACCAAACGCCTTCTTCACCACCGTATCTCCATGCTGCCGCCTTCAGTGAACTGTGTCCTTGGACTCCAAGATCCCTCTGAACATCAATGCTGTTAAGGATCTTGTCATTAGCATAGTCAGGCAGAACCTATTTATTAGAATGGAAATATCAAATACTTTAAGGTGTAAGGGGCTATGAGATGTGTGGGGCAAGTTTTCAACACAGAGTTGGTGAGTGTTTGCAACGAACCGGCAGGGGCGGTGATTGAGGTGTATACTGTTTACCAGTGGTATCTGTTGAAGTGGCATTTAAGAGATTTTTAGACAACCACATGGATATGCAGGGAATGGAGGGATATGGATTAGATGAAGCAGGTAAGAGTTAGTCTTGGCATCATGTTGGGCACAAGCGTTGTGGGTCGTGGGGGGTGTTCCTGTGCTGTACTGCTCTATAAAAGCAAGAAGATAGTAGGCAATATGCTAGAGAATGTGGGTCCTGAGAGAAGGGAGCAGAGGACACAGCAAGGGGTGAGGTACAGGGATGTGCGGACTGCCAGGGTGGGGTACCAAAGAGCAAGGGATAAGGGAGGGGCAAAGGGTCAGAGGTCAGGGCAACAGAGTGCAAGGTGTCCGTCCGAGGACATCATGAATTAGATAGAACATAGACACAAGGTAGTACAGAAGATAGACACAAAAAGCTGGAGTAACTCAGCGGGGCAGGCAGCATCTCTGGAGAGAAGGAATGGGTGACGTCACCATTTAAACCAGCATCTGCAGTTCCTTCTTACACAAAGTACAGTACAGCACGGGAACAGGCCCTTCAGCCCACAATGAACATGATACCAGGTTAAACTGACTGTACATGATCCATATCCCTCTATTCCATGTGCCTGTCTAACGTCTTCTTCAATGCCATTATTGAATATCTCCACCACCACCCCTGGCCCCACCACTCTGTAACAAACTTGCCTCCCACATCCCCATTAAACCTTTCCCCTCTCATCTTATAGCTGTGCCCTCTAGTGTTGGACATGTCTGTCCTGGGAAAAGGGTTCTGAATGTCTATCCTATTGATGCCTCTCATAATGTTGTAATAAACTTCTATCAAGTCTCCCCTCAACCTTTGACATTCTAGAGAAAACAATCCAAGTCTGTCCAACATCTCCCTGTAGCTGAAACCCTCTAATCCAGACATCATTCCCAGACCTCCATCTCTTTCCTGTAATGGGATGAGCAGAACAGCACACAATACTCTGAATTAGACTTATCCAGAGTCCAATACAACTGGATCATGACTTCCTGTGCCGGAATATATCCTGTGTCATCACTTCCTGGGCTGGAATATCTGGAAATATCCTGTGCTGGCATCTTCAAGACGGGCAGGAAGAAGAGGGTAAAATGAATGGGGAAAAAATAGTTGAAATGCAGATTCCATCAAACCACTCTTTGAAATAAAGAACAAAAGTGATGGGGAGTGAGTGGAGACTATGCCTCCCAGCGCAGTGCGAGTCTCCACCACATCACGCTGCTCT
Source organism: Leucoraja erinaceus (assembly GCF_028641065.1). Lineage (NCBI taxonomy): Eukaryota > Metazoa > Chordata > Chondrichthyes > Rajiformes > Rajidae > Leucoraja > Leucoraja erinaceus. The sequence continues at coordinate 27,093,013 of NC_073406.1, read as the reverse complement.
CAGCCCTGCAATCACAGCTGTCATTACTGGAATACCCCGGCCATAAAGCTGTCTGACTGAGAGCACCGAAGGGCACAATTCATTAACCTCAACATAAATCCATCCGTCACAATGATACACCTCAACACCTCTACCCCACAGGCCTGCACAGTGATGCTCTCTGTCAATAAAAATACCTCCAACCCAACACAGATCGTATTCGGGACAAACACTTCTGACCTTCTGTAGGAATGAACTGCAGATGCAGGTTTAAACTGAAGATAGACACAAAAAGCTGGAATAACTCAGCTGGTCAGGCAGCATCTTTGGAGAAACGGAATAGGTGAGCTATGGAGTGGCACAGTGGCGCAGTGGTAGAGTTGCTGCCTCACAGCGCCAGAGATCTGTGTTCGATCCTGACTATCGGTGCTGTCTGTATGGAGTTTGTACGTTCTCCCTGTGACTGCATGGGGTTTCTCCGGGTGCTCCAATTTCCTCCCACACTCCAAAGACTTACAGGTTTGTACGTTAATCGTCATTGGAAAAATTGTAAATTGTCCCTAGTGTGTGTAGGAAAGTGCTAGTGATCTCTGAACAGTAAGGACTTGGTGGGCCAAAGCGCCTGTTTCTGTGCTTCATTTCTAAAGTAAAGTCGAAAGAATGAAAATAGAGTTGCTAAATGGAATGTATAACGTGTGTGTGTGTGATTACTTGTGACAATCTAATACAGGTGTATAATTGCTTTCCTCTGTGTATTACCCACCTGCCCTCATCATGGATCTGTTTGGTCATCGGTGGCACACACTGCCATGGTTTGTCCTGTTATTTATCACTGGTGGGTAGCTGGAAAAATTAACCAGTGTTATTGAAAATGTTCAATGCTCCTGACTTATAATGACATTTTACAAACGCAATCTCAAGCTCTCCCCCACCCTTCCGTCTCCCCCCCGGCCAGTGATAAGATGGGCGCGGGGGTCTGAACCAATCACTGATGAGGTCGAGGACAAATCCGGTCCCCAGACGTCATGTCCGTTCTGCATCTTGTCTTTGCCGCGTGGTGTCCGTTTAGGTTCGTATCCTTTCAGCGTCCGTTCGGTATCCTGGCTTCGGCTTCTCATCTTTCGACGTCCCGTCCTCACACGTTCAATCTGACAGCTACCTCCATAGGTGTCTTGTGTAAGAAAGAACTGCAGATGCTGGTAAAATAGAAGGTAGACACAAAATGCTGGAGTAATTCAGTGGGTGAGGCAGCATCTATGGAGACAAGATGCCCATTCCTTCTCTCCATAGATGCTGCTTCACATGCTGAGTTACTCCGGCACCTTCAAAAGGTGTCTCCCTGTTTCTTGCTTCCACAATGGGCTGCATCCTATTCCCCAGTTTCTCTGTCACTATCTGCTCTGATGAGCAGACTTCTCACACCGTGCCTCGGAGATGTCTTCCTTCCTTCTTATTCATGGCTTCTCCACCACAGTTGACAGGATTTCACAATGCCCTGCATTTCACCTCTCACCCACTCTCCTCCCAGCTAGAATTCCCCTTGGCCTCCTGCTGAACTAGCAATCCCCTTGCACTTCCTCCGATCTAATGTGTTATATTCACAATGTGGCCTCTTCTACATGAGTTTAGTTTAGTTCAGAGATACAGCACAGAAACAGGCTCTTGGGCCCACCGAGTCCATGCATAGAAATGTAGAAACATAGAAAATAGGTGCAGGAGGAGGCCATTTGGCCCTTCGAGTCAGCACCGCCATTCATTGTGATCATGGCTGATCATCCCCAATCAATAACCCGTGCCTGCCATCTCCCCATATCCCTTGATTCCACTAGCCCCTAGAGCTCTATCTAACTCTCTCTTAAATCCATCCAGTGATTTGGCCTGCAGAAGAACCTTTCTACTCCTATTGGGGGGTTGCACGTAAGTTCACTGGGTCATAGGACTTGACGCACGGAGCAGCTAAATCCATCTGGAGGACATCCGTCACTTCCGGTATATGTTATTAATGCTAAAAACGCGTACTTTCTTACCTGTTAAAAACCGCCAAAATGTTGAATTTTTGCACTGAAAACAATTGTGGGAGTCGAGGTAAGTGTGAGAGACATGTACCCAACTTTAGAATTCCAAAAGTGAAGCGAAATGAAGGTATAGAGAAGCGAGAACTGAAGGGACTACAACAGCTAAAGTGCTTGGTAAACATTGGCCGTGCAGAAATTGGAATTGAAAATATTGGGAATTATCGCGTTTGCTCACTGCATTTCATCAAGTAAATCATTATTTGTGTTTTTTCTTGATTCCTTTGGTATCTAAAAATTCTCAGAAGTGATAAATCTGGCTGTAAATTTTTCTTCAGATGCATTTTCATTTTGTATGTAAAAATCCACTTGGGAACCATGGGCAATTTTAAAAAAATTACAGCCGGATTTATCACTTCTGAAACTTTTTAGATGCCAAAGGAATCGAGAAAAAACACCTTAGTTGATGAAATGCAGTGAGCAAACGCCAAGCACTCTGGCCGTTGTTGTCCCTTCAGCTCTCGCTTCTATCTACCATAATTTCACCTCACTTTTTGGAATTCTGAAGTAGGCTAAATGTCTCACACGCTTATCCCGATTTCCATAATTATTTACAGCGCAAAAATTGACAATTTCAGCGAGTTTTAATGGGCCCGCTACGCTGGAAACAATGGTAAGTGCCTACCTGCAGTTCATCGCGTGTAATACATTTGGAGTAGCGTAGCAACAGTACGGGTCATGGGTCGTGACCCGACTGCTGTGAAACCTTCCTATACTGAAATCCTCTTGTTAAGAAGGCCAGCATTCCATTAGCTTTCTTCACTGCCTGCTTTACCTGCATGCCAACTTTCAGTGACCAGTGTACAAGGATGCCCAGGTCTCGCTGCACCTCCCCCTTACCTAACCTAACTACATTGAGATAATAATCTGCCCCTTGTTTTTGCTGCCAAAGTGGATAACCTCACATTTATCTACATTATACTGCATCTGCCCACTCACTCAACCTGTCCAGGTCACCCTGCAACCTCCTAACATCCCCTTCATAGTTCACACTGCCACCCAGCGTTGCGTCATCCACAAACTTGCTAGTGTTGCTCCTAATTCCCTCTTCCAAATCATTAATATATATGGTATACAGATGCGGTCCCAACACCGAGCCTTGCGGCACTCCACTCGCCACTGCCTGCCATCCTGAAAAGGACCCGTTCACTCCTACTCTTTGCTTCCTGTCTGCCAACCAATTTTCTATCCATGTCAACAACCTACCCCCAATACCATGTGCTCTAATTTTAGTCACCTGTCTCCCGTGCGGGACCTTATCAAAGGCTTTCTGAAAGTCTAGATACACTACAACAAGAGGATTTCATAACAAGAGGATTTCAGTATAGGAGTAAAGAGGTTCTTTTGCAGTTGTATAGGGCTCTGGTGAGACCACATCTAGAGTATTGTGTACAGTGTTGGTCTCCTAATTTGAGGAAGGACATCTTTGTGATTGAGGCAGCGTATGTTCACGAGATTGATCCCTGGGATGGCGAAAAGACTAGGCTTGTATTCACTGGAGTTTAGAAGGGTGAGGGGGGATCTTATAGAAACATATAAAATTATAAAAGGACTGGACAAGCTAGATGCAGGAAAAATATTCCCAATGTTGGGCGAGTCCAGAACCAGGGGCCACAGTCTTCGAATAAAGGGGAGGTCATTTAAGACTGGAGTGAGAAAAAACTTTTTCACCCAGAGAGTTGTGAATTTATGGAATTCCCTACCACAGAGGGAAGTGGAGGCCAAGTCACTGGATGGATTTAAGAGAGAGTTAGATAGAGCTCTAAGGGCTAGTGGAATCAAGGGATACGGGGAGAAGGCAGGCACGGGTTATTGATAGGGGACGATCAGCCATGATCGCAATGAATGGCGGTACTGGCTCGAAGGGCCGAATGGCCTCCTCCTGCACCCATTTTCTATGTTTCTAAGCTGTTCCTGAACCTGGACTTTACAGTTTTTAGGCTCATATATCTTCTTCCTGATGGCTGGAGTGAAACGAGTGTGTGGCCAGGGTGGTGTGGGTCTCTGATGCTGGATGCTGGCTGCGTTGTTGAGGCAGTGACTCCTGTAATCCTAATAGGCCACAGTGACTATCACTGGCAGGAGAGTTTGAGGATTTGGTCATCCGATTGGAATCTGTGTGGAGAAGGGGGTGCTACCTTTATTGCCTCCAGCTCTTGTAATACATTGTGTACGTTCCAAGCGGTAAATCATTTAAAATCTTGTCAGATTCAGTGTGGTTTGGGATTATAAATGTCATTCAAGCAACTTATTCTTTTGCATCAAAAAGTAAATGCCTGAAGGGACTCAGCAGGTCAAGCAGCATCTGTGGAGACCAGAGGGATTGTCAACGTTGCCCATCAATCTGGTTCCACCTATCTCCTACCCTGCCTCACTCATCCCCCTCTAACTTCCCTCTACACTTTCAGTCCTGATGCAGGGTCACAACCCAAAACGTCTAACGTCACTGTGCATCCACAGATAGGTTCGTAAGTTCTAGGAGCAGAATTAGGCCATTCGGCCCATCACGTCTAATTTGGCATTCAATCATGGGTGATCTATCGCTGCCTCCTAACCTCATTCTCCTGCTTCCTCCCCATAACCCTTTACACCTATACTAATCAATAATCTGTTAATCTCTGCCTTAAAAATACACAGCCGTCTATGGTAAATGAATTCTACAGATTCACCACCCGCTCACTAAATAAATTCCTTCTTATCTCCTTTCTAAAGGTACGTCCTTTTATTCTGAGGCTATGGCTTTGGTCCTAGACTCACCCACTATTTACTCTATCCAGGCTTTTCACTATTTGGTAAGTTTCAATGAGGCCCCTTAAAGATGCTGATGACCCGCCGAGTTCCTCCAGCAGTTTGCTATTTGTTCCATATTCCAGCATCTGCAGGCTCTCTAGTGCCTCCATCCTTCTACTGCATGACGATTGGAACACTGTAAACTGTCCTTACAGTGTGAAGATCAGACTCCCTAATCAGTCCAGTTGTCTTGAATCTTTGTCTAGGGTCAATGTTTCTGTGGTTTGTGGTTTGCGGTTTGATTGGGCTTTGCATAGTTGCAACCAGCTGATGTGTGAAGGTATCACATGTGCAGCCAGCGGCCATGTTTGCTACAACTAGCTCGGTGCTGCTTGGTGTTGTCCACATGCCCTGCCGTAGGTTGAAGCCTGGAGAGCAGGTGGCCAAGGGAAGACCTCATTCATGCTAATACGTTCTAGGAGCAGAATTTGGCCATTCGGTCCATCATGTCTACTCCGCCATTCTATCATGGCTGATCCTCCTAACCTCACCCTGCCTCCTCCCCATAGCCCCTGACACCCATACTAATCAAGAATCTGTCAATCTCCACCTTTAAAATACCCATTAACTTGGCATCTACAGCCGTCTGTGGCAATGAATTCCACAGATTCACCACCCTCTGACTAAAGAAATTCCTCCTCATAGAAACATAGAAACATAGAAATTAGGTGCAGGAGTAGGCCATTCGGCCCTTCGAGCCTGCACCGCCATTTAATATGATCATGGCTGATCATCCAACTCAGTATCCTGTTCCTGCCTTCTCTCCATACCCCCTGATCCCTTTAGCCACAAGGGCCACATCTAACTCCCTCTTAAATATAGCCAATGAACTGGCCTCAACTACCTTCTGCGGAAGAGAATTCCAGAGATTCACCACTCGCTGTGTGAAAAAGGTTTTCCTCATCTCGGTCCTAAAAGATTTCCCCCTTATCGTTAAACTGTGACCCCTTGTTCTGGACTTCATCTCCTTTCCAAACGTACGGAGGGAAACTTCTGATGGAATTTATCAAATCTCGAGGGGCATAGATAAGATGAATGTTCACTGTCTTTTGCCCAGGGTAGAGATGTATAAAACTAGAGGGCACAGCTTCATGGTTAGAAGGGTAAGATTTAAATCTATCTGAGGGACAACTTCTAGCGTGTCCAATCCCTTAATAATCTTATATCTGAATGTGGATGATCAGCCATGATCACAGTGAATGGCGGTGCTGGCCCGAAGGGCCAAATGGCCTACTCCTGCACGTATTGTCTATTGTCTATTGTTGTGAGTCAAAAGCGATTTTTTGCCATATATCCCAAAACGGAACAATGAGATCCTTACTTGCAGCAGCACACAGGTAAACGTTGTACTCCGTAGGACCTGGGTAGCACAGTGGTGCAGTGAGAGAGTTGCTGCCTTACAGAGCCACAGACCTGGGTGTGATCATGACTCTGGGTGTTGTTGTATGTAGTTTGTACGTTCTCTCCACGACTGTGGGCTTTCCCCGGGTGCTCCGGTTTCCTCACACACTCCAAACACGTACAGGTTTGTTTTCAATGAAGACTGACAATGTGTTTATGTGAAAAGTAACCTATGGCGAATTATGGTATAGAATATTACTGAAGACTTCAGTGAGGATTATGAACTGTTGTGAAGATTATTGTGGAGCAGTTGAAAATAGTTCAACTTTATATATATATATATATATATATATATATATATATACTTAGCTTTGTTCGTTGTTGTTTATCATGAGTTTAGTTTAGTTTAGGGATACTGGCCCTTCATCCCACTGAGTCCGCACCGACCAGCGATCCCTGATACATTAACACTACCCTACACACACTAGGGACAATGTACGATTTTTAGCGGCTATGACAGTGATATTGGTGGAGCAGTTCATATAGAGAGGGGTAAACACAAATGAGCTCGCGTTGGGAAGGTCACACCTCTCTGGTGTACAGGATGGAACGTGGCCACCGAGTTTGTTAAAAGCCCAATGATGTTTGAAAGTTTATCTCAACACTTTCAAAGTATAAGTTGTGCAGTGTTCAAGAGGGGGAAATGAACACAGTATGACTCGAAAGATTCTGCTCCTACTCTCCTAGTTTAGGACAGGAATACTTTCATATTCCTGAATTCACCAGCACTCAGAATTATTTTTTCTGCTATCAAGGAACTAGGTATTGGGACATGGAGGGAGGTCTACTTTGTCCCACCTCTGCCCCGAGAGTGTGCTGGGATTATATAGATGTTATTCGATAACATGAGCCAGTTTTATCTCCAGCTGCCCAGACAGCAATGATCCACAAGAGTTTACCTATCACTGCAACAGCAGGTAATTCGCATATCACTGTACATTAATTGATACACCTGACAATAAAATACTTTTGAACCCTTTGATCTCCATAGCCCCACACTGCTCTGCAACACCTAGACAACAAGAATACCTACACCAGACTCCTATTTAGTTTAACATGAAGATAGACACAAAAGCAGGAGTAACTCAACGGGACATGCGGCATCACTGGAGAGAACGAATGGGTGACTTATCGGGTCGAGACTCTTCTTCAGACTGGTTAGGCTTAAAGGAAACAGAGATGTAGATGATGATGTTGAGAGATAACGAACAAGGAATTAAAGATTTGCAAAAAAGTAACAATGATAAAGGAAACAGGCCATTGTTTGCTGTTTGTTAGGTGAAAACGAGAAACTAGTGCGACTTGGGTGGGAGCGGGATAGGGAGAGAGGGAATGCCGGGGCTACCTAAAGTTAGAGAAATTAATATTCATACCACTGGGCTGTAAGCTGCCCAGGCGAAATATGAGAAGCTGTTCCTCCAATTTGCGTTTAGCCTCACTCTGACAATGGAGGAGACCTAGGACAGAATGGTCTGTGTGATAATGGGAAGGAGAATTAAAGTGTTTAGCAACCAGGAGCTCAGGTAAGTTCAGGCGGGATGAGTGAAGGTGTTCAGCGAAATGATTGCCCAGTCTACGTTTGGTCTCGCTGATGTATAAGAGTCCACATCTTGAACAACGGATACAGTAGATGAGGTTGGAGGAGGTGCAAGTGCATTCTTTAGGGAATGGGGGTTATGGGTGAGGCCCTCCCATGTGTTTCCTCAGTACCCCGCAGCTCCCCTTGCTCCCCCTCCCCCTAGTCGCAAGAGAGACAGAGTCCCCATAGTCCTTACCTGTCACCTCATCAGCCGTCGCATACAACACATAATTGTCCAAAATATTTGCCACCTCCAACACTTGTTGCATCTTCCCATCTCCACCCATTTTCTGCCCTCTGCAGAGACCTCCACAACTCCCTGGTTAACTCATCCCTTCCCACCCAAACCACCCTCTCCCCAGGTACCTTCTCCTACAACCACAGAAGATGCAACACCTGTCGCTAATACCTCCTCCCTCGACTCTGTCCAGGGACATCGACAGTCCTTTCAGGTTAGCCAGAGGTTCACTTGCACCTCCTCCAGGTGCCTATCCGTTGTTCAAGATGCGGACTGTTATACATCGGCGAGACCAAACATAGACTGGGCGATCGTTTCGCTGAACACCTTCGCTCAGCCCGCGTAAACTTGGAGGAAATTGGAGGAACAGCATCTTATGTTTCACTTCGGCAGTTTACAGCCCAGTGGTATGTATTGATTTCTCTAACATCAAGTAACCCCGGCATTCCCTCTCTCTCTATCCCTCCCCCACCCAAGTCGCACATGATTCTCGATTTCACCCAACAAATAAAACTGTTTCATTTATCATTAGGTACACAAAAATGCTGGAGAAACTCAGCGGGTGCAGCAGCATCTATGGAGCGAAAGAAATAGGTGACGTTTCGGGCCGAAACCCTTCTTCAGACTTTATCCTTTATCATTGTTACTTTTTTGCATATCTTTCGCTCATTGTCCTTTATCTCTTCACATCATCATCTATATCTCTCATTTCCCTTATCCCTAACTAGTCTGAAGAAGGGTCTCGTGCTGAAATGACGCTCATTCCTTCTCTCCAGAGATGCCGCCTGACCCGCTGAGTTAATCCAGCCTTTTGTGTCTATCTTCAATTTAAACCAGCATCTACAGTTCCTTCCTACACATTCCTATTTAGTGTAGTTTACAGATACAGCATGGAAACAGGCCCTTCGGCCCATCGAGTCCATGCCGACCAGTGATGCCATCACACTATCATTGTCCTACACACACTAGGGATAAGTTACATTGATACCAAGCCAATTAAGCTACAAACTTGCACATCTTTGAAGTGTGGGAGGAAACCGAAGATCCCGGAGAAAACCCACGCAGGTCAGGGGCAGAAAGTACAACCTCCGTACAGATAGCATTTACAGTCGGTATTGAACCATGTTCTTTGGCGCTATAAGACAGCAAAGCTACAGTTGCGCCACCGTGTGGCCTTATTTATTGACTATAGCTCCGTCTTCAACATCATAATCCCATTTCCTTACTCCAGGACCCGGGCATCAGCACCCTCTGCCACTAGATCCTCACGTTTGTCAGTCACAAACCACACTCAATGAGGACAGATGACAACACCTCCTCCACAATAATTCTCAACACTACGATGTATTCTCAGTCTCTTCCTGATCACTCACGACTGTGCAGCCAAATTCTGCTCAAACTCCATCTACACGTTGGCTGATGACAGCACTGTGTCACAAACAGTGACAAGATGGAGTGCAGGAAGGAGGTAGTAACATGGTGAATCCTCATCAAATTCAGGAAGCATGATGGTTCATGCACCAATCAACATCAATGGTGTTAAGGTCTAAATGGCTGAGAGCATCAAATCCTTTGCTGCAAATATTATCAACAATCTGTCATGAGGCAACCCCATTGAAGCCACACCCACACCCCTGCTTCACCAGCACACTGAGGACACTAGGCATGTATCCAAAGATTCTTACAAACTTCTACAGATGTATTCCACCTTGGTTTGGGAAGATCTGTGGCCAAGTCCACAACAATTGCAGAGAGCTGCAGAGAGGGATCTAGGGTGAGCTACCCATTGTAGTGGAATCAACAACCAAAGGTGAGAGGGGAACGATAAAGACTGAGGGGCAACTTTTTCACACTGAGGGTGGTAGATATATGGAATGTGCTGCCAAAAGAGCTAGTTGAGGTAGGCACATATAACAACATTTAAAAGATATTTGGACAGGTAGATGGATAGGAATGGGCCAAATGCAGGCAGATGGAACGAGTGTATTTGGGGCATCTTGGTTGGCATGTGCAAGTTAAGCCGAAGGCTTTATTTCCGTGTCCGTGTTTGTTTTTGTGCTTTGACTCTTTGAATTGTGGAGTTATCACTTCACGCTGCCTCAGAAAAGCAGCCAACATAATCAAAGACTTGTCCCACCCCAGCCATTCTTTCTTCTCCCTGCTCCTGTAAGGCAGGAGGAACAGAAGAACAGAAGGAACAGAAGAAACAGCTCTGATATCAGGCTTCTAAATGATCCGTTTATTAGCTATTTTCCACTCTACCTCATTATGGACATTGGAGACGTCCATGTAACTGGTGCCCCACAATGCTGACAACTATTTTCTGCACTCTGTATCTTCTCCTTTGCTCTATCTGTTGTAATTTAGTTTAGTTTAGTTTAGAGATACAGTGTGGAAACAGACCCTTTGGCCCATCGAGGCCATGTTGACCAGCGATCCCTGTACACTGACACTATCTTACACACTAGGGGCAATTTACAATTTTATCAAGCCAATTAACCTACAAACTTGTACGTCTTTGTAATGTGGGAGGAAACCAGGGCTCCTGAAGAAAACCCACGCAGGTCACGGGGAGAACGTCCAAACTCCGTACGGACAGGACTCGTAGTCAGGATGGAACCCGGGTCTCTGATGCTGTGAGGGTGCAACTCTACCGCTGCACCACCGTGCCACCATCCTTTAGTTTGACAATTGTATTTTTACATTATATTATCAGATTTGTTTTGGATAGCAGGAAAAACAAAGCTTTTCCTGTACCTCGGTACATGTGACAAAACTTATAGGATCTTATAGAAACTTACAAACTTCTTAAGGGGTTGGACAGGCTAGATGCAGGAAGATTGTTCCCGATGTTGGGGAAGTCCAGAACAACGGGGTCACAGTTTAAGGATAAGGGGGAAGTCTTTTAGGACCGAGATGAGAAAAAAAAATTTCACACAGAGAGTGGTGAATCTCTGGAATTCTCTGCCGCAGAAGGTAGTTGAGGCTAGTTCATTGGCTATATTTAAGAGGGATTTAGATGTGGCCCTTGTGGCTAAAGGGATCAGGGGGTATGGAGAGGGGGCAGGTACAGGATACTGAGTTGGATGATCAGCCATGATCATATTGAATGGCGGTGCAGGCTCGAAGGGCCGAATGGCCTACTCCTGCACCTAATTTTGTATGTTTCTATGTTTCTAACTGTTCTTCTGCATCTGTAACAATAACAAACCTCTCTGTGACCATCTGTGAGCATCCGCTCTCCTCAAGTCCTGATGTATCGATTATTACTCCCACGCTTTTTAATCTTTTTTACACTGCAGCTTCGTGAGAATTAATAGCTTTGAAAATATTACCTCATCCAGCTAGCTGGGTGAGTTCCCTTTATAAGGCTGAAATTAATTGGATGATACCATGGTCTCTCCTTATGCAGAATCTCATTTTTACTGAAGATTACAAATGGAAACTCACAACTCATATAATGAGTTGTTTTCTTGCCAGTTGACCACCCTCCTTGCACCATCTTCCCCAATTACAGTAAATCCCCAGCAGATGTGTAAATGTAAGGAATACCCACAACACACAACCCTCTCCCATCTTCAAACTGTGGCTGTCCACAGACTAGAAGCAGGGCAATGCTGAGCTAACTCATCCTTCATTGTCCTCTCCCCTCAACCTTTAGTAAACACCTTACAATTTGGTACATTTATTATTTCCAACTTTGAGAATGATCTTGACTCTTTGACCTGGAAGTGGAATATAAGTTTTTAACAATGAACTTTTGTTGTGAAATACACCCTCAGTCTTTCACTGTGCATTGTGGGTTGTAGTCCTTCACATGTAAGATGCAGTCACCTGTGATCTCAAACCCACAATATTCAGTAAAGTTACTCCAACACTTTGTGTCGTATTCAGGGAAATCTCACCCAAAAAGTTAAAGTGATGAGTTTGTCTTGTGCAGTGTCTGTTTTATCCATAAGGGTCTGTCTGCAGCCATTACAATGTTCTGGCTAATGTTTCTGAATTATATCTGAGGGTTGGGATGGAATGTACGTTGATTTGCGGCTTGGTTAGAAACAATGGTCGGGGGGGGGGGGGGGGGGGGGGGGGGGGGAGATCAGTGAGAAGCAGCAGAGGGGATGTGTAGGAAGGAACAAAGAAGGGTCTCGACCCGAAACATCACCCATTCCTTCTCTCCAGAGTTGCTGCCTGTCCCACGGAGTTACTCCAGCTTTTTGTGTCTATCTTCTAGATAGAGGAGAGATGCTTTTATCAAGGGAAAGTTCCGAAACCTAGAACAACTGGGAAGGAGCAAAGAGGAGGCAAGGTGCCAGTGAGAGAATGCAGTCTGGAGTGGACTTGGTTGTGGATTGAGGAGCCAATTGTAAAGATTGTAGCAGAACTCGGGCAGTGAGTGGGGAGCGGAGGGGGAGAAAATTATGCAGCGTTTGCCAATTCTGGGTTGTATAATTGAAACAAGGGGTAGCACGTGGGCACAGCGGTAGAGCTACTACTTTACAGCGTCAGAGAGCCAGCTTGGATCCTGACAATGGGTGCTGTCTGTATGGAGTTTGTACGTTCTCCCCATGACCTACGTGGGTTTTCTCTGAGATCTCGTTTCCTTCAACACCCCAAAGGATGTGCAGTTTTGTCAGTTAATTGGCTTATATAGCATGTATAGGATAGTGCTAGTGAGCGGGGATCGCTGGCCGGTGCAGACTCAGTGGGCCAAAGGGCCTGTTTCTGCGCTGTTTCTCTAAACTAAACTAAAAAGTGAAACATTTGAAACATAGAAACATAGAAAATAGGTGCAGGAGTAGGTCATTCGGCCCTTCGAGCCTGCACCGCCATTCAATATGATCATGGCTGATCATCCAACTCAGCATCCTGTACCTGCTTTCTCTCCATACCCCCTGATCCCTTTAGCCACAAGGGCCACATCTAACTCCCACTTAAATATAGAAACAATTAGATAATTGAATTTGCAATGTTTTGCTAAATACGTCCCTTTTTTTCTGTTACAGCAATTTGCAGCACTGGTGTGTGCTTTAATGGTGGCAGATGCATCGAGGGCACATCACAGCTGTGTCAGTGTCCACAAGGCTTCCAAGGACCTCGTTGTCAATATGGTGAGTAGTTCTAACTCATCTCTTCTGACCACATGTGGGAGTTATTCTGTTGATGTTGCAGCTTTATCTGTTGAAGATGAATATGTCTCAGAAGTTACATCAAGGGGAAGATTGTGAACTGAAGGAAGTCTAGAGGAGTCGGATTGTATAGCATGCGGTAAGCTGTTAATCAGCTTGGCAATCTTTACATTGTGAATCTTGGTCATGGGAACATAAGCATGGGAGAATTCTATTAGATCATTTCTGATCTGTCTCTTCACTTTATCTAGTTGCCTTGATTCCATAACTCAGTGTAGTCCAGCGTATCTCAATGTGATCAGCCACTGCAGCAGTGAGTACAGACAGCAGATTTCCACCAGCCTCTGTGGAAGATGTGCTTGTTGATATCACCCTGGCTGGCATTGTTTGATGATAAGGATGCTGTACAAGTTGGTGCTGGAGTGTGGCGACTCTTTCCACGCTGGTCACAGAGGTGGATCTATATCACCCGATACAGTGGCTCTACTCTTTTAAAACCCTTTTCTACCTGTAAATCTAGCACCACTTCTAATTGTTCTAACGATCTGAATGCTCCTTCCTTAAACCAGGGGACTGTCTGATTCACTTCTACCCCATTGTGGGCATTGGACTTTGTCTCTGGAACTGATGCGCTACAATGCTGAAACTATATTTGGCACTCTATATCTTCCCCTCGCTCGATCTATTGTTCTTGTGTTTGGGGTGATTGTATTTTTGTACGGTATATCTGATCTGTTTGTACAGCATGCTAAACAAAACTGTTCACTGTACCTCGGTACATGAGACATTGATAGACTCAACGTAAATCTAAACCGCCCACTCCATCTTTCAATCTCTCTCATTCATCAATGCATTGTTCTGTGTTACAACTGATATAATCTTTGTGGTTATCTTGTTGAGAAGCAAAGCAGCGCATGTTCATTCTCTCCCAGTTTTCCTGTGGACTATGTTAATCCATTCTGTTTGAATACCGCTGCTGGAATCGGCTTCACATTTGTTAGAAACATAGAAACATAGAAACATAGAAATTAGGTGCAGGAGTAGGCCATTCGGCCCTTCGAGCCTGCACCGCCATTTAATATGATCATGGCTGATCATCCAACTCAGTATCCCGTACCTGCCTTCTCTCCATACCCTCTGATCCCCTTGGCCACAAGGGCCACATCTAACTCCCTCTTAAATATAGCCAATGAACTGGCCTCAACTACCCTCTGTGGCAGAGAGTTCCAGAGATTCACCACTCTCTGTGTGAAAAAAAGTTCTCCTCATCTCGGTTTTAAAGGATTTCCCCCTTATCCTTAAGCTGTGACCCCTTGTCCTGGACTTCCCCAACATCGGGAACAATCTTCCTGCATCTAGCCTGTCCAACCCCTTAAGAATTTTGTAAGTTTCTATAAGATCCCCTCTCAATCTCCTAAATTCTGGAGAGTTTAAACCAAGTCTATCCAGTCTTTCTTCATAAGACAGTCCTGACATCCCAGGAATCAGTCTGGTTCTTTTCAGAATGTTAATGCCAGTGAAGTCTGAAGTTCTTGCAGTCTTTGGAGGAGACACGCTACACACTACACGCTACACCCTACACGCTACACACAACACGCTACACACTACATGCTACACACTACATGCTACACACTACATGCTACACATTACACACTACATGCTACACACTACACGTTACACGCTACACATTCCACGTAACACACTACACGCTACACATTACATGTTACGTGCTACGTGCTACATGCTACACACTACACACTACACGTTACACACTACACGCTCCACACTACACGCTACACACTACACGTTACACACTACATGCTACACACTACACGTTACACACTACACACTACACGCTACACACTACATGCTACACACTACATGTTACACACTACATGCTACACACTACATATGACACACTACATGTTACACACTACATGTTACACACTACACGCTACACACTACACGCTACACACTACATGCTACACACTACACGTTACACGTTACACACTACAAATTACACACTACAACTAAACAGGCTCATATATTGAAACAACATATGACTCTATGACTGTATTCCTTAACTAAACTGACTGGTAACATGGCACACTATAGCCACTAGCATAAGGCAGACAATAACTACATAAGGCACTGTGTAACTTTCTGATCCATGGTGGTGATTGATTATTGATCTGACTGCTCATTTCAATTGCAGCTTTAAGGGCCTGTCCCACTTACGCAATTTATTCAATGACCAGCCATCACCCATCGTAGTCATCGAAAATTTTCAACATACTGAAAATCCAGCAGCGACCAGAAAGAGGTACGACTCTTTGGGCGACTACTGACGACCAAACAGGCGTCACCCCGCGACATGTCGACACGTGACGCCTGTATGGTCGTGAGTAGTCGCCCAAAGAGTAGTACCTTTTTCTGGTCGCCGCTTGGTTTTCAACATGTTGAAGATTTTTGGTGACCTGCTGTGACTATGACGGGTGCCGGCAAGTCGCCAAAAAATCACGGAAGTGGGACAGGCCCTTTAGCAGTAACAAGTGCGCTGCTGAACAATGAATCATTAACATTTTTCCACTACACCTGAAAGGGAATGTTACTTATCCTGTAATTTGAGCCCTGGTACATGGTTGCGATATGTTACTTCAAAGCTGTAATACTGAGCATTGAGTTCCTGAACTCATTCTGCAATGGTTTTAAATACTGACTGCTATTGGAAAGCAATTGTTTTTTTTCCAAGAGAGGTGAACACCATGGAAGATGTGCACTAACATGGGTCCTTTTTTATTTATCATGTTTTTTTGTTTGTTTTATTATGTTATCTATTGCATTCTATGTTTACAGACCTGTTACGTTACTGCAAGTAAGAATTTCATTGTTACATTTCAGTACATGTGAAAATTAAACACTCTTCACTCTACAATCTTATTTGTGACTTCTGGGCATCGCTGGCACCCATTGCCTATGAGGAGGTGCTCTACCCCTGTGCCACCGTGCTGCCCAGTAGACTAGAGTCCACTTTGGTTGTTCCAAATGAAAGAGGTTGACTGTGGACGTCTGAAACATTCTCAAGGGGAGTGTACAACACCTATTGCAGTAAATACCTACATTTGCCCTGGAAATCTCTCTTAATCTTGCTGCCTTTTTCTTCTCAGCCCCTTTCCTTTGAGATGATCCCTAAAATCTACAATGTTTCTATGTGTTAGGTGTTAGCACCCAATTTAAATTTCATAGAATTAAGGCATGGAATTTCTGATAAAGAATGAGCACAGGCATCATGGTGGAGTTGCTGCCTCACAGGGACTTGTGTTCAATACTGACCACAGGTGCTGTCTGAACATAGTTTGTACCTTCTCCCTGTGACCCTGTGGGATTCCTCCGGGAACCCCGGTTTCCTCTCACACTCCACAGACGTACAGGTTTGTAGGTTAATTGGCTTTAGTAAGTTGTAAAACTGTCCTCTGTGGAGGATAGTGTATGGGGTTGGCGGGAACTCGGTGGGCCGAAGAGCCTTTTTTCGTGCTGTATTTCTAAAGTCTAAAGAACCCATTCATGTGTGAGACCAACGTAGAGGCAGGAAGGAAGGACAACCCAAGTTATAAACCCAAACGTTTTGAGTCTCTGGGGAAACATGGGATGATTGTAGGGTGAATGTTGATTTGAGCAAACTGTGACTTGGTGAGGAATGATTTGGTAACCAGAGGACAAAGGTCTCAGTTAATTGGTGAAAGAACCAGAGGGGAGGGGAGAGTATCTTTTTGCACAATTTGATTCATCTGGACCTCACTTTCATGAGAGTAAAGTGAAAGTAGATTCAGCCATGACTTTCTAATGGTAAGTCAAGAGTGTTACATGATTGTATCGTATTGTATTGTATTGTATTGTATATCTTTATTGTCATTTCCTGAGTATTCACATACCCAGAGGAAACAAAAAAACGTTGCTCAATCGTATGTCCTGACTTAGAACAATGACATTTATACTTGCAGCAGCACAACAGATATGTAAACCTTGTACTCAGTAAACACCATAATACACAACACATAGGAGTTTGATTGATACTTTATTGTCACGGTGCAGTGAAATTTTACTTTGGAGTCACGTGAGTGACTAAGTGAAGACCCCGCCAGCACGCGTGCGTGACATAGCGTCTCACGCAGTGCAACAGCGACGGGCGGGGGTGGAGCACTCCTGCGGCAAAATTAAAAGATGGACCTAGAAGGTAAGAAGAAATGTATTCTAAAGTTGTATTTCTTCCCCTTGCTGTGGTGTATGTTGCAGCACGTTGGACAAGGGGAAGAAGAAACGACGGACACCTGGACCGCAGGCTGTGAGGAACTGGGGAAGTTCCGGCAGCCGACTGCCTTGGGCGACCAGCGGCTCCAGGACCGCAGGCTGCGGGGAACCAGGAAGGTTCCGACAGCCGACAGCCGGGGCCGACTGGCGCAGGCTGAGCCCAGCACCACAAGCTGTATACCTGGAAACAGCGCAGCGGGCTGGAGGCAAGCAGAACAGGAGTTGGTCCGGCCGATAGACTCGGGGAGTCCGGCCAGGAGGACGCGCTGCCCAAGGGCAGTGGAAGTGACCATTGGAGTGGTTGCTAAGGTCCACTTACCGACTCCAACTCTGCAAAGCTGAATCCAGCGCCATCAGTCGTACAGCTCAAATCAGCGCAGCAGGCTGGAGGCAAAGCCCAGCAGGATTCAGCCCGGCCGATCATACTCATCCGAGACCGTTCGAGAGGACGCGCTGCCCCAGTGCAGCAGAGGTCCGCTCGTGACTTGCTCCGGGAGATGGAGCAAGCTCACAATGGAGTCTTTGCACTCCCATAACAGCACCTTATCGAGGGCTGTAAAACAATGCATCTCCCTCAATAGAGGAATGCATTGTGGACCAGGGCCGGGCTGGTTCGGAAGGAGGGGACGTGGCTGAAGAAAATAAACAATTTCCCCCAAAGCAGCGAAAATGCATCTGCCGCCATTGCTCCAGGGTCTGGTTGCCACGAAACATAGTTTGATAACTGGTGATTAAGCCTTGATGCGAATAGATCGATATCTGATGTTCCATATCATGCTGTGATATCAGCAAATACTTTTTTATTCAACATCCATTCGGTGTTTTCATTAAATTTGCGTGACCTGGTGTCTGCCACTAAATTTAGTTTACCTCGTAGGTAAGTAGCTGATATCCAAATATGTCTCTGGATACACCATTGCCAAATTGTATTAGCCAGATTGTCACATGATGTCAATTTGTTTCCACCCATGCGGTTGATATATGCTACCACAGTGGTATTGTCAATCTGTAGCCTAACATGCTGGTGATATGACCCAGTACAATATGACTTTTGGCCATAGAATGCACCCAACATTTCCAGGTAGTTTATGCCCAGTGTTAGTAATAATGATGCCTCCTGTGCAGTCCATCTACTTCCACAGCTGGAGATGGAATTGGTGGCACCCCAACCAAGTGCACTGGCATCAGTTTGTAGCACCGTAGAAGGGTTGCTGATAATGATTGGATTGAAACAAAACCGAATGTTATCTATCCCCCATTTTAGTTCCATTATAGCTTTGATTGGTAGCTTCATTGGTCCGTCAAAATGACCAGCATTAATTTTGAGTGCTCGTATTTTTGCTCTCTGTAAATTTTGGTAATTTAAAGGTCCGAATTGTGTGGCTGGAAAAGCAGCCACCATTTTGCCAATTACTTTTGCTACCAAACTGATGGACAGTTTACTGATGTCAATGAGGTTATTGCAAGCCTCTATTAAGTCTATAGCCTTTCTCTTTGGCAAAGTCACCGACATGTGAACTGAGTCAATGGTGAACCCCAAAAAGTCCATAGTGGTGGAAGGCGTTAATTTTGATTTAACTGGATTTTCCGTAGAAACGCTAGGGCTGGTTTTAACATTTTTGTGAACAGCCTGGGGGCTGATGTTAACCCATTTGGCAGCGCTCTATATTGTCAATGCTGTCCCATCCAGTTGAATTTTAAGTAACATCTGTGGTCACCTCGTATAGGCACTGAATAGTAAGCATCTTTTAAATCGATGCTAGCCATGAAGTAACCTTTGGAAATCAATTGTTTTGCAGTAACAAAGGTTTCCATTTTTAAATTAATATATTGTACAAATGTATTCAATTTGGTCAGATATATGATGATGCGACAACCACCATCTTATTTGTTTTTGGTAAAGATATTGGACACGAATTCTAGCGGTTCGTGTTGGGATTTTTCAATTACCCATTTTGCGTAAAGCCGCTCAGTTCAGCATGCGCTTCTGATTTTTCTTTACCGGAAAGTACGAACATTCGGTTCGGTACATACTGAACTGGAGGGCTGCATTTGTGTATAAATTCTATGGTATATCCCTGGATACTGCTTAAAATATACGTGTCTGTAGTTAACATACTCCATGCATCCAGAAAGGAGTGTAATCTCCCCCCAACATCCATGCTCCCTGCAATTTGTAGGGAACCAGACCCACCTACCTCCATAGTTACCAGTGGAAGGTTTACTTCTTTTTGTAAATCCTTCATTGATGTTGAGGCGTCGGTGTCTGGGTTTGTGGTTTGGTTGATGTTGGAGGTTTGCGTATCTTCCAAGAAGGCCGGCCTGGGCCATGGCCTAAAAAAGACTCATGTTCGGTGTACCGGACCTTCGAGCTTTCACCAGTTAGTCCTGTTCTACTGGTGGGTGCGTAAGGGTGCTGTCTATGGCTGTAGTGGGTTTTTGATGAAGTCCCTTTTATGAGCCCCAGGGTTTTTGCTTCCTCATCGAGCTCCTTGACTTGCTTCGATAGGTTACCTCCAAATAGTAGAATTGGTGGTTTTACGTTTCCAGGTTTGCACAGACCCGCGAATTTTGGTTTTAAAGTAGGTCGGATGGCACTCTTCCTGATGCTGTTTATTTCATATTGTGTGTTGCAAAGCAGTGCCAGTGCATCCTGTTGGTCCTGCGACATGTCCTTCTCATCTACTGTGCGGGTGAAAGCTGTTATCCCCGCTGTTAGGAGCTTTAATACCTTTTGGAGTTTGATATCCATGCCTCTAACTCCTACTCCAATACGTTTCCATATGCAATTGTTTACAACAGGAACATTCAGGGATATACAGTTACCCGGTGCCAAGTGTCTTGACGTGGTGTCCAATACAGCCTGTTCCTGTAGCTGGTTAAAGGACATATAATCTATACTGGCAGCTAGTTTTTGTTCCAGGTTTTGGCCAGTCTGGTCTGGCTGTATGAAGTTGGACACCATGTCCAGTAGATTTTCACGTTCCTGCACCCCCTGCACACTTGATTTCTCTTCTGCAAACCCCTCTTCAGGATCAGCCCAGAACTGACCCCCAGTACTCCCCTCTGACGAGGGAGATGCACTGTGCAGCCCTACAAGAGGTACTGCTGTGGGTTTTACATAGAGCCCACAGTGACTAGACTCCATCTCCCGGAGCCTGTCATGTTGGAGCAAATGCTCCACACACTGCTCCATCCGGCTCCAGCACTCACGGTCGCTGGCCGCCTGCGGCTGCTCAAAGTCGGACTCATCTGAGTCAACGACTTTGTTGGTTTTTTGTTTTGCCTTACCGCCCGGCCGCGGAGTGGATCTGGCCGGTGCGGAGGCGACATCGGGCACAGCTGATCCCATTAACGGTGTTTCAAGTGCCGCTGGCCACTGCAGGCTGCCCGCTACTTCGCGGTCCTCCCCCGCCAGCTTTGTCGCAGCCCTCGTTGTTTTCTTCGACTTGTCCATATTTCCCACCTGTAATCAGCATGGGAAACACAAAAAGACCGCAGAGTAACTCTTACCTGCAGGTTCCGGGTTTTAAACTGCCGCTGCGGGGGAATGTCGTTCCACCCCGCCTGACTGTTTCGCAATACGTGTAGCGATATGACACGCATGCGCCCTGGCGGGGTTCTTCACGTAGTCACTCACGTGACTACGTGAAGAACGAAGTAAAATCGATATCATGTGTCAATTTGACCAATACAATCTGGCAATTGTGTGTTAACATACATATTTGGCTATCAGCAAACCTACCTACCAGGTAAGCTCAATACAGTGGCACACACCAGGTCATGACAATTAAATGACAGCACCGAATGGCTGTTGGACGACAAAAAAGTTTGCTGATATTACTAAAAGATAGGGACACCGGATATCGATCTATTTACATCTAGACCCAATCACCAGTTATCAACATATGTCGCTTGGGAACCACACTTGGGGCAGCAGCAATGGACGTTACTCACTGAATTGTGAAAAAATGTTTACAATGTTTTTCCCCTCCTGCCTCATCAGTCGGATCCTAAGCAAAATACATATGGTCTCAGCATCAGGTGGCTTGGAAGTACCTGATTGGCCTACACAGCCATGGATCCCTGTGGTCCTTGACATAGTCTCTGAACCATAGTCCACCATGCTAGATCCGGGCTGGCGGACAGGACCATGAACATGATCACGGCAGCCTATCAAGAATCAACAAGGACTGGTGTGGCGTATAATACAGCTACAATCACCAACGTCCTGGGAATTCCTGTCCAGCCTTCATGTAGATGAAGGACTGAGCTGCAGCGCTATAATTGCGCAGGAGTGCCCTGTCAGCTTGCTGGTGGCAGGCGGCACGACAACTCTCCATGGGATCTCACCCTCTAGTTGTCAAACTTATGAGGATTATTTACAACACTACCCTCCTAGAGTGAGGTGCTCCCAGATCTGGGACGTCTGTGTTGCACTAACATTGCTAGAGGCACCAGCAATGTCCCTGTTCCTGGGGGGTAAACTGGAATTCCAGATATACCCATCTGACACTGGACTGTGTTTAATGACACACCTTCTACTATACCTTAAGATTACTAAAACTTTAAGAGGAAGTAAATTGGCACTATGGGCAGCCATAAACAGCCTAATGGCCGGGTATCAGCACAAACCATCTCTAGATGGCTCAGACAGGCTTGGGAGCTGCTGGGGTGGATACTGACATCTTAAATCTCCATCCACAAGGGCAACAGCAACACCGGCAGCTAGAGACATGGAAGTGCCTATGGACCATATCCTGGCAACAGCAGGATGGTCTAGAGAAAGACCTTCCAATTCTTTATAATAAGCCAATAACCAAACCTGCGGTGTTGCAGAATCAAGTTTGAATTCTGTAATATATTTAGCCCTAGGGAGGATTATTTTGTTAAAATAAATTGTTATTGTCTAAATTGGATTCATGTCTGAATACGATAACATACTTCCTCCCTTGAATGACTTCGGCAGTGAGTGAAGCATGGACTGTTCCACGGCTTGAAATCACAGATCTTTAAAATCTTCACGTAGTCACTCACGTGACTCCGAAGTAAAATAGTAAGATTAAACAAGCTTACCAGTTTGAAGTTTGATCTTTATTTTATGAGGAGTTATGATGAGGGATTACGGGCCCTCCGCTCCCGCCCTCTATTATAAAGGTCAACTGGTATATTAGTTCTTCTTATCTTACTATGTTTATTTCAATTACAATTACTGTGATTCCACACCGCTGCTTTGAAGAATGTCGCGCACGCGTGCTGGCGGGGTCATCATGTAATCTCTAATCATAACTCCTCATAAAATAAATATCAAACTTCAAACTGGTAAGTTCTCGTTTAATCTTACTATTATTTAGCAATGTTACAAAATTTTGAGATTTAAAAAATCAAGTCTGTAATTTATCCCATCAGATAAAGCATAAAAATAAGTTTAATTTGACACCTAATTCACTTTCATATCTCAAGTATTTAAAAAGTTATGGCCATTTTCATACTCGGAAATTAGCATCTTGTTCCCTATTGATTTTCTATGGACATAACAAAAAAGCTGTAATCGTGGGCAGTCAAAAGGCCATAACCTTCTTAAAAATTAAGAGAACTGAATGAAATTTTCAGTTATCGTAGATTGAAGCATTCTGAAACAAATATAAAATAATCTTACTTGGATGACCTGAAATTGAAACATATAATTAGTTAGTTACCCAAGTGTAGCAAATTTCAAACTTCAATTACTAGATCTAAACTTCTATCCATTTCTTAATAAATGATTAACATTTTTAAATAGCCCAAGTGTCCAAATAATATTCATAAATAATTCACAATAAAACATGATTTTGAAATCTCATTTACATTGATTTATAGGCCAAATGGAAGGAATTTAGTGTTCAATTGCTGCAAATTAAAGTCCATTTTAAATCAGCTTTCTAGTGGGTTCCTGTGAACGCGCTGGTTTAGAACGTTCACATTGCGCTGGATTTGTGCCCTCAAATGCCCAGAAAAATGCTGCGGGATGTAAAGAGCCCAAAATGAACTACTCGCTATAGTAAACTTTATATACAGGGTTCTTAAGAAGCCCTTTTTAATGTAAAAATAAGCTACATACCTTTAATTGTTTGCTTTATAAAACCCTGGGGCTGCGAGAGGTCGCGGGTTTGGAGAGTGATTTTTAAACTACTATAACTATTATACAAGGCCATAAAAACTAATAATACCTTTTGCGGCGGGGTCTTTCAGCGATTTTCCGTTAATGATTTACTAGGCTGAACATTTTCGATTGCAACAGCCTAGTAAATATCGCGTTTTAAACCCGCCCCCTCTAAACAGCGCCAAAATCACACACACGGGCTGGGACAGATTCTCAACGACGATTCAGGTACGCTTTGCAACATACCCATATTATTGAATACAAACAATACACAAGTATGCAAAGAGTTGCCACATAATGAGCGGCGACAACGTTACCGATGTATTATAGGGCTCTGGTAAGACCTCATCTGGAGTATTGTGTACAGTTTTGGTCTCCTAGTTTGAGGAAAGACATCCTTGCGATTGAGGCAGTGCAGCGTAGGTTCACGAGATTGATCCCTCGGATGGCAGGACTGTCATATGAGGAAAGATTGAAAAGACTAGGCTTGGAATCACTGTAGTTTAGAATGATGAGGGGGGATCCTATAGAAACATATAAAATTATAAAAGGATTGGACAAGCTAGATGCAGGAAAAATGTTCCCAATGTTGGGCGAGTCCAGAACCAGGGGCCACCGTCTTAGAATAAAGTGGAGGCCATTTAAGAATGAGGTGAAAAAAACATTTTCACCCAGAGAGTTGGAAATTTATGGAATTCCCTGCCACAGAGGGCAGTGGAGGCCAAGTCATTGGATGGATTTAAGAGAGAGTTAGATAGAGCTCTAGGGGCTAGTGGAATCAAGGGATATGGGGAGATGGCAGGCACGGGCTATTGATTGGGGATTGGCTATTGATCAGCTATGATCACAATGAATGGATACGATGGCCTCCTCCTGCACTTATTTTCTATGTTTCTAATATAGTTCCGAATGTACCTCTTCCTTCCTTCTTCCCCCCCCCCCCCCCCCCCCCCCCCCCCCCCCCCCCCCCCCCCCCCCCCCCCCCCCCCCCCCCCCCCCACTCCGGCTCCCCCTCTTGTTTTCAGCCCCACGTCCTTGACCAACCGTCGGGACTCAATAATAATAATAATAATAATAACTTTATTTATAAAGCGCTTTTAGACAACATCAGTTACCACAAAGTGCTGTACATGGGAAGTCAACAAAAAGTTATTACAAACTACCAAAACCATTAAGACGACAGGACTATAAAAACAGTCAAAATTAAAAGACATTAAAAGCACTAAAAACAGGAACAATGTCTCAGCCAGTGTCGAAAGCCAGTGAATAAAAGTGAGTTTTTAGGGAGGATTTAAAGATGGACAGTGAAGGGACCTGTCTGATCTGCAGCGGCAAGGTGTTCCTGAGTGCCGGGGCAGCAACAGAAAAGGCTCTATCCCCTCTGAGCTTCCGCTTAGACCTTGGTACCTCAAGGAGCAGCTGATCTGCTGACCTGAGGCACCGGGCAGGAGCATATAGGTGGAGCAGCTCAGAGAGGTAAGGCGGGGCGAGGCCATTCAATGATTTAAAAACAAATAAAATAATTTTAAAATGAACTCGAAAGTGCACTGGGAGCCAGTGAAGGGAGGCCAAAATTGGCGTAATGTGCTCCCTCTTTCGAGTTCCGGTTAAAAGGCGAGCGGCAGCATAATAGTTCAATAATAATTAAAAAAAACAATATAGGGTTAAAAAACAAACTGTACCATAGATCGGTGGACACTGTGATGTACCTGTGACCCTCCCTGAGCTCTGCCACTGCCTTGCCGCGAGCAATTCCTGACAGTCGGCAGCTCTGTGCTGGCGGGAGATTACAATGGAGCTAATCCATTTAAACGGACTAGCAGCTTGTCAGTTTCAGTTCTGATTTGTGCTGTTTCTTTGTAATATGTAATATGTTTAAAAAAAAAATAGAACAAAGCAGGGCTTTGGGGAAAGAGCAGGGGAGAATGATGAATTGGACAAAAGTATTGGCACTGACATAGTGGGCCAAAAGGAGTCCTCTGTGCTGTTTGATTCTGGGAACAGATGTCTCATGAGAAATAGCCTGGAGGGATGGGGAGCCTTGGCTCAGGGTTGGAGTCACCGATTCTGTCGATACAATAGAGAGTGCTTGGTCGTGCACGGCTGGTTTATGGAGATAATGAAAGACAGTGGGAGACACGAGTTCAAGGCATGATTGTTGAGACCTGCTTGTACGTTAATTATATAGCTGCAGGGAGCAATGGGCTTCAAGCAGAGATTGAAGAAAGGGAACTTTGAATCTGGAGTCTGAGCTTCCCTGATATACTGTCCTCGTTCACAGCATCTCTTAGCGAATCATCTCTTACACATTCCAGGTGTCAGAACAAATGCAAACTGCAGATGGAAAACTGGACGCCTACAAATGACCAGATCTGCTCTGTATCCCAATTCTGTTCATTTGTTATAAGAAGGAACTGCAGATAGCCACACAAAGCTGGAGTAACTCAGCGGGACAGGCAGCATCTCTGGAGAGAAGGAATGGGTGATGTTTCGGGTTGAGACTCTTCTTCAGATCCTGCACAAGGAACTGCACATACTGGGAGGTACACAAAAATGCTGGAGAAACTCAACGGGTGCAGCAGCATCTATGGAGCAAAGGAAATAGGCAACGTTTTGGGATGAAACCCTTCTTCAGACTGATAGGGGGTAGCGGGGAGAAGGAAGGAAAAAGGAGGAGGAGGAGCCCGAGGGCTGAGGAGGGGGGTGAGACAGCAAGGACTAACAAAATTAGGAGAATTCAATGTTCATGCCAGCAGGATGCAGACTCCACAAGCGGAATATGAGGTGCTGTTCCTCCAATTTCCGGTGTTGCTCACTCTAGCCATGGAGGAGACCCAGGACAGAGAGGTTGGACGGGGAATGGGAGGGGGAGTTGAAGTGCTGAGCAGGTAGGTTCTTGCGGACCGAGCAGAGGTGTACGGCGAAAGATCGCCCAACCTCCGCTTAGTCTCACCGATGTAGATCAGCTGACATCTAGAGCAGCGGATGCAGTAGATGAGGTTGGAGGAGATACAGGTGAACCTCTGTGGCACCTAGAATGACTGCTTGGGTCCTTGAATGGAGTCGAGGGGGGAGGTAAAGGGACAGGTGTTGCATTTCTTGCGGGAGGGAAGGGAAGAATTGACAAGGGAGTTGTGGAGGGAGCGGTCTTTGCAGAAGACAGACATGGGGGGAGATGGGAAGATGTGGCGAGTGGTGGGGTCACGTTGGAGGTGGCGGAACTGATGGATGATTACTTGTTGTATGTGGTGGCTGGTGGGGTGAAAGGTGAGGACTAGGGAGACTCTGCCCTTGTTGCGAGTGCGGGGATGGGGAGAGAGAGCAGTGTTGCGGGGTGTGGAAGAGACCCTGGTGCAAGCCTCATCTATGGTGCAGGAGGGGAACCCCCTTTCCCTGAAGAATTAGGACATTTCGGATGCCCTGGTGTGGAACGCCTCATCCTGGGAGCAGATGTGGCGTAGACGGAGGAATTGGGAGTAGGGGATGGAGTCCTTACAGGAAGCAGGGTGGGAAGAACTGTAGTCCAGATAGCCATGGGAGTCAGTGGGTTTATAGTGTATGTCGGTCAGAAGTCTATCACCTGGGATGGAGATAGTGAGGTCAAGGAATGGTAGGGAAGTGTCGGAAATGGTCCAGGTGTATTTGAGTGCCGGATGGAAGTTGGTGGTGAAGTGGATGAAGTCAGTCAGTTGTGTGCGGGTGCAGGAGGTGGCCCCAAAGCAGTCGTCCATGTAACGGAGGTAGAGGTTGGGGATGGGGCCCTGGTACGTATTGAACAAGGATTGTTCGACGTACTCGACAATGAGGCAGGCATAGCTGGGGCCCATGCATGTGCCCATAGCTACGCCTTGTATTTGGAGTAAATGGGAGGAGTCAAACGTAAAGTTGTTGAGGGTAAGGGCCAGCTCCGCTATGCGGAGGAGAGTGTCAGTGGCTGGGTATGGGTTGCTTCTCTGGTCGAGGAAGAAACGGAGGGCTTTGAGACCATCCTGGTGGGGGAGGGAGGTGTAGAGTGACTGGACGTCCATGGTGAAGATGAGGGGGTGAGGGCCTAGAGAGTGGAATGCGCGGAGGCGGCGGAGAGTGTCTGAGGTGTCTTGAACATAGGTGGGAAGGGATTTAACCAAGGGGGATAGTATGGAGTCAAGGTAAGTGGAGATGAGTTTGGTGGGGCACGAACAGGCAGAGACAATGGGTCTACCAGGACAGTCAGGTTTGTGGATTTTGGGGAGAAGGTAAAATCTCTCCCCATCCTCACACTCGCAACAAGGGCAGAGTCCCCCTAGTCCTCACCTTTCACCCCACCAGCCATCACATACAACAAGTAATCCTCCGTCAGTTTCGCCACCTCAAACGTGACCCCACCACTCGCCACATCTTCCCATCTCCCCCCATGTCTGCCTTCCACAAAGACCACTCCCTCCGCAACTCCCTTGTCAATTCTTCCCTTCCATCCCATACTACCCCCTCCCCGGGCACTTTCCGTTGCAACCACAAGAAATGCCACACCTGTCCCTTTACCTCCCCCCTCGACTCCATTCAAGGACCCAAGCAGTCGTTCCAGGTGCGACAGAGGTTCACCTGTATCTCCTCCAACCTCATCTACTGCATCCGCTGCTCTAGATGTCAGCTGATCTACATCGGTGAGACTAAGCAGAGGTTGGGCGATTGTTTCGCCGAACACCTCCGCTCGGTCCGCAAGAACCTACCTGACCTCCCGGTGGCTCAACACTTCAACTTCCCCTCCCATTCCCCGTCCGACCTCTCTGTCCTGGGTCTCCTCCATTGCCAGAGTGAGCAACACCGGAAATTGGAGGAACAGCACCTCATATTCCGCTTGGGGAGTCTACATCCTGCGGGCATGAACATTGAATTCTCCCAATTTTGTTAGCCCTTGCTGTCTCCTCCTCTTCCTCAGCCCTCAGGCTGTCTCCTCCCATCCCTCAGCTTCGGGCTCCTCCTCCTCCTTTTTCCTTCCTTCTCCCCGCCACCCCCTATCAGTCTGAAGAAGAGTTTTGACCCGAAAGTTGCCTATTTCCTTCACTCCATAGATGCTGCTTCCCCGGCTGACTTTCTCCATTTTTGTGTACCTTCGATTTTCCAGCATCTGCAGTTCCTTCTTGAACACTGCAGATACTGGGATGCTGCCTGAGCTGCTGAGTTACTCCAGCACGTTGTACCTCCTCTCTCTGTTCATTTGTTGACAGATTGTATTAACGACTGTGTCATAGTTAGTACTGCAGTTATCAATCCACTCATAGAACCACAATTGTGAGTAGCAACTGAGCTCATAATGGAAAGGCAATGAAACACACGTAGTTTAGTTGCTGCAGTGTTTAGTTGCTGCTGCTGTTTCTCATAATGGGAGCATTAGCTTCTTAACCCCATGCTATTTATTTCTTATAGAAAAGTTAGTGCAGATAAATGTTTTTTCCCACAAGTTAATCAAGCAATGCTCATTTTCCCACAGAATGCCTTACCTCACATGTCTGTGCAGAACATGATGCCAGG